>NC_089173.1:19169447-19358581 GCF_009819655.1 Sylvia atricapilla | reverse complement strand
ATAAATATTCTGCAGGCAGACTCCAGTGCTGCAGCAGTGACCACTCCGTGATGACAGCAGACAGTATCTCAATAGCAGGAGACAAGTGAGGTTGCTTCTGTGAAAACAAATTTACCTATAAGCTCAATTTCAACAGCCATGGGGAAATCCAACTTCTTTCCTACCGAAAAAAAAAAAAAAAATTACTTTTTTTTTGCCAGTGCTACAGCATTGTCACTTGAAAACTATCCCCGTTATTCCACCAACTGATTGATTTCCTTCTCCTTTGTTTTTAACCTGATACTTCATCTCTGGAGGTCTGCAGTGCAGTCAACTAATCTTAGGGAAAACAGTGGCTATCAGGAAAAAGTCATGATAGGAAAGAACCTCTTTGTTGAAAAATTTAAGAATGTAATCCTTATGGATTCCTTTTGTTCTACAGGAGATCCTCAAACAAACAACACAAATCAGGGAGATGCTGTTTAATAAGCTTTGGTTGTATCAAGCCCCTATCTTCAGAAACGAGAATTCCGAATGCATTTTCAAAGGAAGGCCAACAGAATTAGTGTAAATGCAGGCTACTGTGATTCTCTGAAGTCTCTGAGGGTGTACATAAAAGTTTTCCTGCCCTTTGCAAAACTGATGCTTAAAAGATCAGTGAAAACTGCATAAGGCAATAAATACTATAAATATTCTATTGCTGGCTGGGGAGAGAGATACTTACTGCTTATGTAACAGAGGGGATAAAAGCTTTTTCTGGACAGGCCCTCAACCACCTGCTTCTCCATTTTTGGGAGGGAAAGCTTGGCAGGTGGTGAACAGACTCACTCCATGCCGTGCCAGCTGATACAGCGGAGCTAAGGTGCATCCATGTGCCCATTACCTGACACAAATTATTGCTGTCTCATATAAGAAAGTTGGTGCTGATGGTTCCTCAGTTGTAGCACCAAAGAATATGCTTTACACCTACATAAATCTCAGAGAGTTTTATGCCTCGATTGCTAGTTAATGTTCATTATAAAGCAGAACATGTGTCAATGGCTTTAGCTGACCACCAGCTTAATTTCTATAAAAGTTACTCCTTGTGAATTTTCAAGCTCATCTGTTTGTAACAATAATTTTACATATAGTAATAGAAGCTCTCCTACATTTTGTCACAGAATAATTATTTAATCTCTCTTAGCTTCTACTAATATGTTGCAATACGTTAAACTGTGCACTTTTTCTTCTTAAGTGAATCGTCTGGGTGAAATCCGAAATGACAATGATCCAAACTGCACATATGAGGGAGATAACAACATCCTGCTTCAGCAAACCAGCAACTACTTAATGAGCTGGATGAGTTGCATAAAAGGTATGTTTTCATTGTGGAATCTTATGCTAGATCCAACACTGTGTAACTAATGGAATTAGGTGGTAATTTCATACTGAAAGCCATTGACACTCATTTAATAATTAACTGGAGCATAAGTAATGTGCTTCAGACTGCATCATATGGTACATTCACAATACAGAAATATTTGCTGCAAGGAATATTCTTTCTCCTGTCTTCCAGAAGCTAGCTGGGTGTTTTTCCATCCCTAATCAAGTTAAACCATATCTCACTCCCTGAGAAGTGCGGTTTAGTTCAACCAAATTACCTAAGCACTGCATTCAGGTCTGGGGTCCTAAGCAAAAGGAAGATAGGGACCTGTTAGGGAGAGTCCAGAGGAGGCCACCAAGATGCTCAGAGGCCTGGAGCCCCTCTGTTGTGAAGACACGCTGAGAGAAATTGGTATCTTCAGCCTAGAGAAAAAAAGGCTCTTTATGGCCTTCCAGTACTTAAAAACAGAGGGAGAGCTACCTTTTATACGGCCAGATAGTCATGGGCCAAAGGGGAATGGTTTTAAACTAAAAGATGAGAGATTTAGATTAGATGTTAGGAGGAAATTCTTCTCTGAGGGGCTGATGAGACACTGGCACAGGTTGGCTGGAGAAGTTGTGGATGCTTCATCCCTGGAACTGTTCAAGGCCAGGCTGGATATGGCTTGGAGCAGCCTGGTGCAGTGGAAGGTGTCCTTGTCCAGGATGGGAGGGTTAAAACAAGTTGATGTTTAAGGTCCTTTCCAGCCCAAACCATTCTATGATTCTGTGACTCTGTGTTGGTAAAGTCATCATAAGTCCATTTATTGTACTTGTCATATTGTCATATCACCTGACTTAGTAGCAATATCCATCACTATATCTTGTCATTCTCTAGATTTTGTTTCAGTTTTCCAGCAGTGAATTTCACTAGCATCTTACAGAGCTGGAAAAATCAGCAGCTGGAGTTGAGTCTTATGGGGAATAATTATAGGCAGTGATGTCAGGTCTTTCCACACTTGTCTACCAGTCCTCTTTTGGCTGGACTAGGCCACAATAAAATAAGTACTATGGCCTAATTACATCTGGCCTGTCAAGTGTATGCATGGCTTTGTAATAGGCTTTTAGTTCCAAAAAGTCTGATTTCTTTTCTCATAAATAATTTTTATTTTCTCTGGTATTTCAGATAAAGCTCCTTTTGAATCCGCTTTGGGAACAATAAACTTTTTGCTAGACTACCATCATATCCTTGGCTGGAAATTCACAGCCATTAGTGTTGAAGACTGCATGGACTCCTCAGGTAGGCTTCTGCTGTTATTAAACTGATTCTAGAATTTTAAATTCTTTTCCAAAGGAAAGGATCCAGAGATTTGAAATTCAGCCTCTGCTACTTATTAGATATTTATCATATTTGCTGACATTTTTTGTATTACCTGCATTTTTATTTACTAAGAACATACTTTGCATTTCAAAATACATTCTGTTTTCATCAAATATATGTCTGGAATGGAGAATAGCATCAGATATTATTTTTTTCTCTTTTGTTCCTCTAAAGTAACATCTCTGAGTCAGGGATTTTCACCACTGTATTGCTGTTTTCCAGTTCTAAGGGGATTGTTCACCACTACCTTCTATGACTAAAATAGCTTCTGTTAGAAAAGCATACAAGGGCTTTACAAGCATGTTGAAAAGGCATACAGTTCATCTGCTTTTGACAGTTGCTTTTAATTGTATATAGAAAAATGAGTAATGGTGGGAAAAGAGTTCCCTGTAGTTTTCCTGCTTTACTTTGCTATAATCAAGTGATGACGTTAGGTGTTGTTCCCATTTGTGTTTCACTGTGAGTCTAGATTGGCCTTTGGACACAAAAGTCAAAAAGAATACCAGCGCGTAATGAGAGAGCTACAGCACATTTTTCTCCTCTCATGTAATACCTACTGAACCAGACCACGGTTTAAAAAATGTCTGAATCTGTTTCTTGATCCATTCTGTTAGAAATTGGACTGTTAATTTAGATGCCTTTATTTAGGCAGCATGTAAGCACTCCCTATACCCAAAGGCATACTCTACATTAAATCTTCAGCTAAGAAACAAGCAAGCAGGATTCATGCAAGGATTTGATGCTGAATAACTTAATAGATCTAGGCTGCTCTTAGAAATACAATGTAATTATGTACAAAGCTAGTAAATTTAAATATGGTTACATTCAGCCACCAGTGAAAACAATGTTGCAACATGCTTCAGTAATTGTGGACTGTCTTCTGCTCTTGTATTCTCAGAGGAGACTTTGTACCTTGCAGCATAAGTCTTAATATGGGGGGGGGAAATAGCTAAAAAAATTTGTTCAAGTAAGAAGTCCAAACTGAGCTGTTGGATGCATCTTGTCTTCCATCTTGGGGTCAGTTTGAAGTAGTGTATGGCCAGACATGGTTATGGCTTCAGTGTACATTCACAATCCGAATGTTCTCCCCAGATATTTATTGTATCTACATTAATGGACAAAATGGCATGTCAATTAATTGATTAATTAATGCTTTCACTTTTCATCTCAAGTTACAAAATCTACTGCAGTAGAATTTTCATGTGACTCCTTGCATCATAAATGTGAATTTTATGAATTTTGCTTTTTCCCTTTTCATAGTTCCTTTAGCAGCTTATAAATGGCTGGTTTGCTATCTGCTCCGAGAAAGTGACCTAAAAATGAGTAAGGAGAAGCAGGCTGGACGAAGTGATTTTGAGGCAAAAAACAACTGCCAGGAAATACTTACTAATCTTTTATATTTTACTTATTTATTTTCATCCAAGTCTGTCAGTTTCTGTTAGTTTTATCTTCTTGTGTCATAAAGTACAATTTCCTGAACCATAAAGCAGCAAGTCAAATAACTAATAAAACTTAATACCTGACCGTGTGCATTGGATAGAACATGATAGCACAAGGACGGTTACCATTAGCAGAAGTTTTCCAGGATATATTTCCCTTCAGAACAGTTGCAGGCATGTCCTGTGTGATAGCTGCAATTTTGATAGCACAACTTCTGAAGACTAAATCTGTGAGTATTAAATACACTGCAGCATCTGATTATTACTTCTCCATCTGTGCTTGTGGCCAAATACATAGTGTAGGAAAGAATCTCGCTCTGGCAGGTAGGTAAACTAGATGACCTAACAGGTCTTTTTCATCTCTAATTCCTATAGTGCAAAGTATTCATGAAAGATACCAGACTGACAGCATTGGAACCTGAAAAGGAAACATTGACAATTTACATATAGCAGATCCCCTCTCTCACCAGAGAGTTTTAACAGCTAGGAATGGCTTCACTCCATATTTCAGTATTTATCCCCAAGCTGACCAGATTCCTCTACTACCTCCATGAGAAAAATCGGCTCACATCCAGAGAATGAACTGTCATCTGTCACTGAGAAAGGTCAGTTCCCTGAAGATGGTCAGTGTCATTTACGTTATCTGCTGAGCTAAAAAACAGCAGGAAGGAATAGTCAACATTCAACTCTGCACCTAGAGAGACCCAGCCTGGCTTCAACAGGGGATGATTTGTGTGAAACCACATATTTCCTGCTCTTACCCTAGAAGCAGCTTATTAGACAAATTCCTCATAGTCAAATTCAGAATAGGAATTGCCAGAAACTCCAGTCTGATTGCCTGTCAGCCAGGTTTTGGTGAAGCTGGTACTAGGGACAGTGCATTAGAGAGAATGGTGAGCTCAGAAGTATGAAGTTTATCTTATCTATTATATTTAAGATTCAAAGAGGTTCAGGCACACAACTGCTTTTGAGATAGTTGTTGATATACTTTAAGTCATTAGTTTTTCTTTTCTCCTAACAATTCATCTTCAGGACAGCAGGACCTTTTATTTTAAATGTCATGCCTCAAAAACATCTGAAAATAATTTACAAGTTGTGCTTTGAAGATATGTACATATTTGATTTAAAACTTTCTGGGCATGAAGAAACACTTTTCTGTCAGCCCAGTGGTTGAATAATACAAAATATGTGTTCATGCTATGGGGGATCTGGAAGAGATTCCTAGCCTATCCCTAGGTTATTTTCATTTTGGGGCAGCTTGATAGAAACAATACAGCAGTGCAAGCAGTGGTAAAGAGCAAAATGGAATTATAGGGGAGAACAACAGGAAAATAATTCTTACTGTTTCATTTGTGATGTTAAGACTTTTTTCAGTCTGACTGGGGAATTATCAGATCTCAAAAAATCATCTTGTAAGGGGGCAGTCCTCCATAATGCTGCAGAGAATAGCTGATGTGTATTTTGCTGTTCATATATGAGTCTGAGTTTGGACATAAGTGTGCCACTGGGCAGATGCTGTTGAGAGAGATAGTGATCTTTGGAATATGCCTTTTTATGGGCTGCAGTGGATCTAATTTGCATTTTCAAGGATAATGCAAGTATTTAAAAGGAAAGGATTAAAGCTAATCAACTAATTCTACATGAAAAAACTTAAACACCCAAACCTTAACACAACAAACTAAAAATAATACATCATTGCAACAAGTCAGCCAGGACAGCAATGGCATCATATTCGCCTCCTGTTCACCAGCAAGAATGTTGTCAGTCAGCAATCTATTCCATGGCAGCAGGTATAGCAAAGTTGAAGTATATAAATGTAGACACATGTTCCTGTGTAAGTACATAGAACCACTTAAGGTTTTATATTCTGCATTAACAGTAAGTGGTGATTTGTCTTTCTCATCAGGTACTTGGCAAGGACTAGTTCCATAAGTCCTTCAAAACATACTGCAATCTATTGCAATCCATCAACAGAATCCACTCATGCTGACATGATCAGATTTTTGTTAATTATTTGAAGGGACGGTAATAATTTTTCAATAGAAAGATTGTATCCTCTGTATAAAACTCTGGGTCATATTAAATAAATATAAACCTACCTTTTTCTTCTTAGATTCGTGAAGGTTTCTTAACAATCCTAGAATCAGCAGACATGATTTTATATTGTCTTGTCTCTGATGTAGCTTCTTGATCCCATAAAGCCTGGGTGCAGCTGTCAAATTACACTGGTAATTTGTGTTCAGTCTTACTTCTAATTGGCATCTCATGAGACTTTTCAGAACTAACCTTTGCATATACATTGTGGAAAGTGTTTTCTCCTACTGTTTCTTAGAATTTCTAAAGCTAGATCATCACACCTAAACCAGCGGAACTGCACTAATTACACCAGACCAGTGCCATTCTGCACAGGCTGAGGACTTTTTCTTTGTATTTTGTTACTCAGTGTGTGGAGAGTCTTGCTACAGAGTGGCTGCATAGAAAAGGCCACGATGCTATGCAGCTGGTTGGAATTTAGACATCAAGGTCGGAATGCAACAACAGGATGTACATCCTGCTTATGTGATAAGTTGTAGCTGCAAGATAAGGGAACTGAAGGACATGATAAGGAATTTGTGGTTGTTGCTAAGAGACATGTATGTAGTACTTAGGTAAGGATGTAGGCACCAATAAGAATGTTCGCTTTGTGCATATGTATGAGCTAATTACTGTCTGTATAAGTATGATGACTTTAGAGCAATAAATCGAGACCTGCTGACCATGATAGATGAGGCTGGCCTCCCGCGACTCCGACAAGTGGCGCCCCAGAACAGGGGCAGCTCACCCTTCAAAAGAGTCATGTTGGGGACGGGTCCTTTCGGACGGCTGCTGTGTGCTCCGCTCGCCACATCGGTGGGAACGTGTCGCCCGCTTCAGCCCGGAGGGCTGCATCGGCAGCCTCCGCCGCTACGCGCTGCCAAAGCCTGAGGGGGTGCAACGGTACTGGTAAATATGGACAGGCAAGTGGCGTATGATTTATTCACTGCGTTCTTGCGCAGACGGGGAATTAAGGGCTTAGATTTAGACAAAGATTTACGGCTTCTGTTAACTCATGCTGAAACACACGGGTTCTTTAAGGATCCTCATTCTGTTCACCACCTTTCTGAATGGCGTGCTTATGGTGATAAATTATGGGACTTAGTCTTAGATGATGATAAGCCCGCCAAAAAAATGTCCAAATATTGGAAGATTGTTCAAAATGAGTTATTGATGGTGCAGGCAGAAAAACGAGCGGCCGAAAATGCTCGTGCGGCTCAGGATATTAACCAAAATTATGATCCTAGTGCGCCCAACCCCCCCTGTCCTTCCTATGGTGGACATCCCTCCTCCCGCCCGCTCCTATTCCTTCTCCTCCTCCTCCTCCTCCCTCGTCCCCCCCCGTCCCGCCTGCCCCAACTGCTCCCCCGCTCCCTCCCTCACTCCCATCGCAGCCACAGCTGCCGGACGCACCCTCCCGGTCTCCTTTAGCCACGGAGCCATTCCCCGGTGCCCTTTCGGACCTCGCGGAGGCTATGGCTCGTGAGAGACGGGAGGCATGGGCTGCCCTAGCTAAGCACGGCTTGGAAAACGGAGATCTTACTATGGTGGAGGCGGCTCAGAGCCAAGTGCCGCCGCTCATGGCCTTTCCTGTTATCTTCCACCCACAGGCGGGGGGGGGCCAGCGCGCTGAAATTACACAAGTAGATTGGAAACTTTTGGCTCAACTTCGCTCTACAGTCGCACAATTTGGCGTTACTAGTGAGCCCGCAAAACAAATGTTAGACTACCTTTTCAATTCGGCTGTTTTACTGCCTGCAGACATCAAAGGCATTGCTCGTTTGATTTATACCCCCCATCAGAGACTCACTTTTGACACCCGCTGGGGGGAGGAAGCGGCAGCCTCTGTGGCCTTGCCCCGTCCGCAAGGCGATCCACTTCAAGGGGTTACACTAGATGAGCTACTAGGGACAGGGTCACGCATTAGGGTAGAAGACCAGGCGGCAATGGGTTCTGACAAATTGCGGGAGGCCATGCGGGTAGCCAAGAGAGCCATGGACAAAATTCGTGAGCCAGGAGGTCCCCCCATGTACATGGCTATTAAACAAGGTAGGGATGAGACACTTGGTGCTTTTGTAGATAAGTTAATGCAAGCACTGTCCAAGGCAGGAATTGCAGAACATATGCAAGATGCATTACTTAAACAGTGCATTATACAGAATGGCAATCACACTACCCGTTCACTTATTGCTACAGCCCCTGGCAATTGGGGTGTTCAAGATTTATTGGACACGGCTATGACTATGCCAGTAGGTAGTCAGGTTTTTATGGTGGAAGCTTTAAATAAAATAGGGGAGGGGCTGGCTGCTCAGTCTCAGGTCCAAAATCAGGTTTTAGCTGCTCTTGCACCCCTTCAAGCGGCGGTAGCGCAGAATCGCGCGGCACCACCTAATGCCCAAATGAAATGCTTTCAGTGTGGGAAGCCAGGTCACGTTCGGCGTGAATGTCAGGCTCCAGGCGTTTGGTGCAAGTCGTGCCAGTCATCTACTCACAATGCCGGTGCATGCCGCAGGCGCCAGGGGCCGGGAAACTTCAAAGACAGCGCGAGGACGAGCCGCGCCAGGACACAAGTAGTCGCCCAGACAGCACCTGCCTCACCCCTGCAACAGCTGGCAGCCTCGGATACGACTTGGCAACAGCAGTAGACGTGACGCTGTTTAGTACGGATACTCATGCCATTCCAACAGGCATGTCGGGCCCCCTCCTGATTAACAACCAGCCCGTAGGAGGCCTCATCTTAGGCCGCTCATCAGCATCACTATTGGGACTACGTATAGAACCAGGTGTCCTGGACCCAGATTCCACGGGCGAGATTTTTATTTTGGCACGAACTGAGTTTCCCCCATTAACTATTCCAAAAGGTGAAAGAATTGCTCAATTGGTACCGATACCACGTTTATCGCCCGCGCCCCCCCCTCAACACAGCCGACCACAGCAGAGAGGACAACTGGGTTCTACAGGCGGCATAACACTGCTGGTCCTTAACCTCTCAGAGAGGCCGAGGCGACAATGTACCCTCTCCTGGCAACAACACTCCCTCACATTGAAAAAGGCGCTTCTCGATACAGGGGCTGATTCCTGTATTATCGACTCAGCCCTATACCCAAAAGACTGGCCCATAATACCGGCAAGTAGTACCATCACAGGGATAGGAGGGGTACGCGTAGCGCGACAGTCCCCGGTACTGACTGTTACCCTGGAGGAAAAACGAGCTCCTGCAGTCTTCTCTCTCACCGCACTCCCAAACGAGGTGGACTGTGTTTTTGGCCGTGATGTGCTTGCCCAAGGTCATGGGTGTGAAGAATTTGATGGGATGTGTTGTATGAATCTATCTGACCACTCAAATTCTATTCACAAACAGCTTGCTCAGCTTAGAAATAACATGCATAAGTTACAAGTAACGAGTGACCCCTTTACATCATGGTTAGCTTCCATTGGATTATCCCCTTGGCTAGTGTCCCTAATGGAAAAAATAGTTATTGTAGCTGTGATGATTTTGTTAGTGCTTTTGCTGTTACCCTGCTTGATGCAATGCTTGCAACGAATGATAATGAATGCTTTTGAGCAGCACAAGGCAGTAATGATTGCTGCTAAAGAAAACGGGGGAAGTGTGGAGAGTCTTGCTACAGAGTGGCTGCATAGAAAAGGCCATGATGCTATGCAGCTGGTTGGAATTTAGACATCAAGGTCGGAATGCAACAACAGGATGTACATCCTGCTTATGTGATAAGTTGTAGCTGCAAGATAAGGGAACTGAAGGACATGATAAGGAATTTGTGGTTGTTGCTAAGAGACATGTATGTAGTACTTAGGTAAGGATGTAGGCACCAATAAGAATGTTCGCTTTGTGCATATGTATGAGCTAATTACTGTCTGTATAAGTATGATGACTTTAGAGCAATAAATCGAGACCTGCTGACCATAATAGATGAGGCTGGCCTCCCGCGACTCCGACATCAGTGTCCTTCTCCCCTGTCTCCTAAGGTGTATCACTGCCGATCTCTCGTCTTGCTTTCATTGAACTAACAGCCTTACAGCGCTGCCATGACTACACTCACCGCCCCGGCGTCCCAGCAGCTCTGCAGCCAGTGCTGAGGGATCTCAGTGCTCTCTATAGGCTCTGGTCCTTGAGTAAACACCTGGCTGTGCTCTACCAAGGTGAGATCAGCTCCCTGAATGTGCTGTGCATGTCACTTCTGTGAAGTTCTGACTTGGCCAGGGCAGGGACTCCTAGCAACAATTCACATTACAGCATTTTCTTACTGCTTGTTTAATACAAAACAATCATTCCTGACCAAATTTTCAGGAGCAGGAATCTGCAGTGAAAAAATAACCTAAAAGGCTCTCTATTACCTCAGAGATGATGGAGAGGTCACAGGTTTTGCTGTGATCCAGTGCTTGTGTGAGAGGATGAGGGATAGACAGCAAGATGCTGTAGTGTAGCTCATTACTGAAAAAGGCTCTAAAGAGCTTAGATTAAGAGTTTTGCAGTCACCTCATTAATGAAAGACTGTCAGTTCAATTAAACAGGTGCAGCTACTTAGTCTTATGAATTGGCAAAAGTTTGTATCAGTGTAATCTTAACTGGTATTGGCTTCTCTGTGAATGTTTTTAAGGTGGCTATGCTTCAGGTGAACAACCAGGGAAATTTATTCAGGATGCTATTCCGGAGCTCTGCTACAGGGTAAGCCTGTTTAAATGTATAGTATATAAACACTGAAAAAGAGATACATGGTTTATAGTCATCAGATTATTCTGTACTTCAACGGGTAAATTAGCAGGATAGAACATTAATGGTTTATGAATAATTTTCTGTAAAGTTTAGCAACTCACTGAATCTAGTCTTAATTTATTTATCAATAAATGGAAAAAAATTATGACCTACCAAATGACACCATAGCATCTGTGGCCTTGTAATCATCATTGGAAAGCCAGTGAAATATTTCAATCCAGTTCTTTTTATTTCATTATTGAGTTAGTTTGTGATTTCTCTTTTTTTGTCTTAGCACAAAAGCTTTCCAATCTGCAACATATGCCTTGCAGATCAGCAAAATTTCAAAGAAGAATGTGTTCATTATGTTTTTAAAGTCAAAAAGTATATGTGTTTATATGTGTAAACAGCACCATATTGGTAAAAATGTGTTTAAAAGCTCCTGGGTAAAGGAGGAAAACATTTGAAATACATTCTCTTCTGGCAGTGACCAAAAAGAATCTGTGACCAAAAAATTCTGTGAATTCTATGAGTCACCCAGTTACCCTGGAAATGAAAAAAATCAAAATAAAACGATGCTACTTATTGTGGATTTCTCTTAAATTATCAAAGCTGGTACTTTATGAAAATAATTTTATGCTTCTCTGTACTTCAGCCATAGACAACTACAGAAGGTGTCAAAAGTATGTCTTCTGTTTTTAAACAGTTGAAAGATGATGCAGTTGCCCTGGTTGATGTCTTTGCTCCTTCTGACTTCATTCTCAATTCTCCCATTGGTAAAGCAAATGGTGAGCTAAGAAAACCCATTGTAAAATTTGTAAGTTTAATCATGAAAAAGATTATTGCCTGTAATTAGCCTTAACACATTCAAGACATTTCACAAGTACAAAAGAAAAGAAAGACAAATTTTCAGTGGAAAATACTACCAGAGTAAAATTGATGTCAGCAGAAAATGAACTTTTTAATTTACTGGAGATAAGCTTTAATGGGAATCTTGTATGGTATTGCTGTAGTGTGCTGTTGTGGGCATCTGTGCACTGAACCAAAAAAGGCTTAGAGAAAGTTTTTGGAGTAGTTGCACAAAGCAAGAGTTAAGAGCGTAAGAAGGGCTGTATTGGATTCAGTTCACAGAATATTCTGTGATTGACAGGGATGGATGGCCAAAGAGAGCACTGTGAAACTGTGAAATAGCAAGGTGTTCTTTTCCTGATGTCTCAGCTGTTGGCAGTTTAAGAGATGTCTCATGCCATAGGTTCTGTTTGTATCATTCTGTTTAGTAGCACAGATGTCTCTATTCTCTATTTTTTCCCATCCATTTTCAAATTCAGCTGTCATTTTGCTTATAACACACCATCATTTCTACAAATCATGAGGAAATACTTCCTAGTCCCAGTCCATATCTATTTACTGTCGCTAGGAGCCTTTTCATTCCTCTGACAGACCTTGGTTTCCTTCTCTGGGTATTTTCTGCTTCTGCCATATCCTTTCTCAAGTGGCATAACCAGACCTACAAGCAGGATTCAGGATGTGGGTGCACCATGGAATGTGTTACAAAAGCTCCTGGTCCCTCCTGCCTTCTTTTAGCATATTTCAGGATCTGTGTTTTATTCCAAAGTTTCAGCAAACCAAAATTTTTGCGTACTGGGCCAAACCTACTCATCAGGGCCAAGCTGTGGGATAACTATTCTGTAGAGACCAGTGTTACAGTACAGTAGTTTGGGTTGTGTGGATGGATGCTGTAGGCGATCCCTGGAGCCTGCCAGGATGTTTGACAGGAATGCTGCATCAAACAGACTCCATGGTTTTCAGTATTTCCTGTGACTTCTTGTCTGAAGTTGCCCCTTGTTCCCATGGTGATCCAGCAATACAGAGGGCAGAACAGGTGTTTCTAAGCTGACCTAACACAATGATTACTTCCTTAGCACAGTCTTTGCAAATGAGGCAGGAAAGGCTGGCTCTACCTATCCAGCCACCTCCTAAGAGGGCTGTAATCATCACTGGAAACTTTGTTTCCATTTCTGTAGATTTTTGAGGATTAAATTAATGCAAGAGGTCATGAGAGGGA
The DNA here is from genome assembly GCF_009819655.1 of Sylvia atricapilla. Lineage (NCBI taxonomy): Eukaryota > Metazoa > Chordata > Aves > Passeriformes > Sylviidae > Sylvia > Sylvia atricapilla. The sequence continues at coordinate 19,345,592 of NC_089173.1, read as the reverse complement.
AGCTCCAAAAGTAACTCTTCAGAGAAGGCACATCATTTGTTAGAATGTTAAGAGTATCTGTATTGGCCAAAATCCCATTTTTACACATTTTTCTGTCTCTAGCAGAAGCTGTGAGCAGATGCTGTAGGCAGAAATATAAAATATGGTACGAGTACACAGTGATCCATTCCTAGAATAGTATCCCCTTTCTAGCAGTCACCTGGAGATTTCTTATCAGTAGCTGATAAAGCTGTCATGATGGATTTGGCTGGCTCCTCACTGGGAGGAGCTTAGCTCTCACAAATGCAGAAGCCACAGAGACTTACTTATAATAGATACTAATATTAGGAGTATAATATGTGAGAAATGCACATAGGAATCTAAACACTTCTTCATGTACTTGATTTTTTAGAAATTCATTGAATCATTGAGAAAATAATTTCAATCAGTGCTATTTAACCCATGTTCTATAGAATTCATGAAGGCTTTCTGAACTGCCTGTAAGTCTGTGGTTTTCAACTTGTGTAAATATTTTCAACTGAAATTGAAAAGACTGCCAATCCCTCACTCAAAGAGAATACTTAATAAAGAACCTTGTCTCCTGGGTGTCTATTAATCTATTAATCCTCTGTTTAATCCTCTATTCATTGCTATCTTTGCACCTTCTAAGAACTAATGCAAACATTTTAGTAAAAAATATGGTATTGTAAAGAATAGGTTATCCAAGTATAAAATAAGGTGAATTTAATGCAGGATAAGTTGTGTTGTACTGCAGTGGAGTGCCTTGCACCATAATCCACAGATCATAGATGGAGCTGAGGAAAAGTTTCAATTTTTTTTATAGGCAGCTTTAAGCACTAAAAAAGAATTCAGATTTTCTTTAAAAAAAGCTTTGATGATGTGGATGTAATTTCTCCATAAAAGTTTTGACAATCTCAGCCTGTGAAGATATTGCCACATTTATTTCAGGATTAATTAAAAATTGTGCGACAATACCTAATTAAAATCAGAATGGAATAAATAGTTAACATTAGCCTATGTAATCAAGAAAAAATGCATTTAATATTAAATATATTTCAATGTTATATTAAGTCATCACAGATATTTAAGTGATCGCATCTTTTGATGAAGAAAAAAAGGCATTTCACTTTACCTCACTGACTGCTTTTATACTACATTAATATTTTGTTCCACTGTACCCTTTTACTGCTGAAAATATGTTCTTTCTTTCCTAATTTTTCTGTAAAGTTATTTAAAGTTTTAAGCTTTTGTTAATTATTAATTGACAAATATTGCTAAAATTATACTTTTGCAAAGCTTGCTTCTTTTTAAATCTTCCACCAAAAAATTGCAAATTGGTAAAATGACAAATAAACAATCTGCTCTTGAGAGAAGAATTTCTTATGCTCAAATCAAAAAGTTCATTCTGGGAGAGAAGTTCTGTTACTTTCCAGAATCAAGCAAGCAAGATAACAGCAGCCATGAGTGCTTTCAGTCCTCAGGTTTGGACAGAACAAAGATTAGCTTTATATTATCTTGTTTCCAAATTTCTACTTTTGATAGTACACCTGTCAAGTTGAGAGTGAGAAATAATAAAGGTTACTGGTTTCCTGCCCTTATGCCAATGGAATAAATTATTTACACAGAAATCTGATGTTCACGGTACTTTAAAATTCTGTGCTTATTGTTCTGTTTGTTCTTGCCTGTACATAAGTTTTCGCATTTGTTGTCTAGAAATTCAATCAAGATCTTATTTCAGCCAAAGGGTTAACTTAATAATTTATCTTGTAGAAGTTTTGTTCCCTATGCATTAATCCTTTTTTATTATTTTTTTCGCAGTTATATAAAAATATGTGGGGAGAGATCCTTCAAGGCAACAAAGCTCTGAACAGACCTTCATGGTAGGCAGAATTTTGCTTTAATAAACCTGTTATAGGCAGGCTGAGGTCAAGATTGTAAACCAAACAACTTTTAAGAGTCTGGATGGGCCTGAGATGGATACCTTGTTACAAAACATCAGGAGGGAATTAAACCATATGTCTAACACTGGAAATGGAAGAGATTTTCATTGAGAGGTGCCAAGTTTTAAAATAACTTTGAAATCAAGTCCAACTTGATCTGAGGGACTATTAACATAATAATGACAAGAGCAAGAGTAACACGTCTGCACGCTGTACATATTTACTCAATTAAATTTTAAAAAATGAAGATTTATGTTGTGGTTTGAAAACAAACCAAGTGAGAGGCTCTAAGTCAGAAATAAAATTTAATGAGAAGAAAAGGAAAATAAAATAGAATAAAATAAAATAAATACAAAAAGAAAAACCACTGACAGAGTCAGAATACAACCTGATCAGGGTGGTGGAAACAGTCCAGACGAGGTGGCCTTCCTGAAACAGAAATCTTGTAGAAAGGTCTGGTAGCTCCGGTCCTCTGGGAATCCAGTGGGTGAGGGCTGCTTCTACTGTCCCAAATCCCAGCTTATATCCAGGTGAGAATGCTTGGCTCTTCCCCATGGGCGGAGCATCTCACAATGGGATGATGAGTCATGGAAGAGGGCCTTGATGGCCCATTAAAGAGAGAGAGCTCCCGGAGGGAGTTATCGCTGAGTCATGCACAAGGCATTGATGGGCCATTAACTGAAGATGGTGATAGAATACATCCTAAACTACAACCCAGGACAATTTATTATAATTGCTGCTTTGCAAAGTTTATATTAAAAAAAATTCCAATCAGTCTGTTGTTTTTCCTTTCATGTTACAGAAGGTAAATAATAAAAAGACATTTGCCACCAGGAATTACAAATAAGCTGATAAAAGGAAAAAACAAACAACAAAAAAAAAAAGGACAGGCTGGACAAAACGTGTATTAACTATGATTATAGTGAGAGAACATTGGGGAGCATCTTTCCCTCTGCTCCTCTGTCCTCAGGTTGCAGAGAACCAACCTATGTTGCCTTTCAGAAGAAAAAGAAAGGAAGATGTAAGGAAAAGCAGTCATTTCAATGTTAATAAAGCTGGATATCCATCCCTGGAGGCACAGGATGCCTTTGGGAGCTTGCTAGCTGCCCCAGTTCTGCGGAACCAAACAGTGGCTGACTTGCATGGCAGTATGGAAAGATGGCTCTGAATAGTGGCACAGCCTGTGTTGTCTTAGCTCAGAAGTGGGAAGTTGGAAACAATCACAATGTTAGCTTCTAGCTGAAAGGAATGTTGTTTTAGTAGATATAACTTCTTAGCCAGACTGAGAGCAGTCTTAAGTATTAATACTTATGCCTCCACAAGATCAAGGTCAATTAAAAATTATCACCCTCAACACACTTCAGTTAAAAAAAAAAAAAAAAAAAAAAAGCCTTAAATTCTGTGGCTGTTGTTTATAGCCCCACTGGAAAAAAAGATAAATGCTATCTAGTTAAACTCTATTTTTTTCCTTAATTTCTTTTTCTTCACCAGAGATAGTGTTGCCTGTGGTTTTTCTGCCTCTATTCTTTTTTCTTTTCAAATGAGGTACCGTAACTCAGGATGTCCTAACAGGACCTCTTATTCTTCCAATGGAACTGTAGGAAAGTCTAACCTTCTTTGCTAAAAACCCAACCCCATATAAAGTATTTATTTTCTTTGAAATGTTTTGCCTCTTTTAATAAAGTTCAATAGGTAGCATCATCCTATGGAAAAAAAATATAGATTAATACAGCTAAACACCTATCATTAGATGCTATGTATTCATGGGGTCTCATGATTATCTTTAGAAATTTTCTGTATCAGTAGGGAATCCAACAAGTGACTCTGAAGGAATGAGGTAGAGCTTGTTATGCCCAGTATCCAATGTGAACACCAGGAACTCTGGCAGTGAAAAAGGCAAACAGGGAAGATATGCCATGCTACATTAAATGTAACATTGATCTGTCAGTCCCCATTCTGTACTGTGAGTGCTGATCAGCAGCATTATTTCACTGTCATACATGTGTGTGATTTCACCATCACCTCTGAGCTCTTCATAAGGGACTTGGTCTTTTCTTGCCTCCTTCCCCACAGCTGGGAAACAGCTGTGTGTAAATCTTGTGTATAAACTGTAAGTCTGTTTATGAGGCCTTGGTAGCCCAGAAGAAAACACAAAGGTGTTTGGCATATAACTTAAGCCACCTTCATCCCAATTAAAAAAAAACACAGCAAAACTGTGTCACAGTAGCACAGACCTGGAAACCTGGTGAACCACAAGGATACTCACCAAACAAATGACAGGATAAAGAGACACCCTGTAAAAATATATCCCTAAGCCATTCCTGCTAATCTTATTTGTTATGAATATTCCAGCAATAGCCAAACTCCCTGATAAAAGCTGAGCCCCTCTCTGCTGATAAGGACTGTACAAACTGGCAGGGAAAAGTGCTGTTTGTTCTGAAAATCTTAACTTCAACTAGAGCAAACACAGCAGAAGCTGCACCAGTAAGAACATGGTTATGGGCAGGCACAGTGGGATACTCAGTTAAATAGCCCAGTTATGGACCCTAAATATGAAATGTCACACAGCCTGCAGTAAGGTTAGAGCTTTAGGGGACCCTTGGATACCTGGTTCATGGGAGGAGTTACAGACCTGAGCACCAAAGCTGAAATAAGTAGAAGCACTGTGAGGTCTTGGGCATTTACTCTTTAAAAAAATCCTGCATCCCCAGCCGCTGGGTGCTGGTGGCTGCTCACCAGGGCTGTTTGCAAGCTCAGTGCAGGTGTTCAGCAGCTGTCAAGCTTTACATGCTGCAGCTAAGGCTGTCACTCTTTACTCTCACACCCTGTACAATGCCATAGTGCAGCAAAGGCATGCTCATTCTATGGGCCAGAGCCACCCTGCCCTCAACATTATCAAAATTAGTATTTTCTGTAAAAATACCTGGATGACTGTGATCAAGTTCTTTAATCAGGTATGACTATGAATTTCTGATCTGTATTTTTAGCCAGATCTGTGTAATCAAATGAGTAAAATGTCCTTTTCCTGTGAAGTCAACAGTCAGAGGTTCCAGAGGTCTACATTCAGCTTCTCAGAGCAGGAGAATTTGTAACTTTGAACTTGCAGAGCTGCAGCATGGAAAGAGAGATGCCATGAAATTTGGCATCCAATGATCTACTAAATCATAGGGTAATAATTCAACAACTACCACAAGATGTCATTATTATATGCAGTTTCTTCCTATTTGTAGAACATTAAGTAAAAGAGGCCTCTGGCAGAACAGAGAAGTCATTTCCCTCCCACTTCAAATGCCAAATAAAGTTGGACATGTCATTTTATCTTGGTTGTGGAGCTCAGTCAAAGTCAGTCAAATAACTTCAGTCCAAAACAACTTGGCCTCAAGAATCTGTCCTTTTAAGCTGCCACATGAAGGCACCAGAAAGCTGAATCCAAGTAGGCCTGAAAGATCACTAACACTGCTTCCCCAGTGCCCTATGCCCTGCTCCTCTCCTGGAGAGTGACAGTTTTCTGCTTTATGACTGTCAAACCACCTACCTGCCGTGGGTATTTCAAACCAGGTATTTCTGCTATGGTAAGATACTTCTGCTGATGTGACTCAAAGCAAAAAGGTTCTGACAAAAAGAATGAAATTGTTTACGTGCACTGGAACGCTGAATGCACACGCCTTCCTTGCTGATGTGGCAAGATAAATACATGAATATTTCACATCACCTTTTCAGGAGTGGTAGTTTGAGGCGGAATGCTTTGTGGGTCAGGTGGAAGCCCTGCCATATTTTACATCTGCAGTTCTGTGGATATGGATTCAGAGATGTTTTTCTGCAGGAATATGTAGACTCGTATGCTGCTATTCCTATCTAAAAGCCTCCTTCCCACTGTAATAAATGATTTATCATGCATTCTGCAGGAATGCAAGTTCCTCTTTTGGTTGCCTTTGTTCATATGTTTTCTTAACTGACTTAATGTGTTTTCAAACACAAGTGGTGACTTCATACCAGCCCATGCTAACAGCATGACCAGTCTGTCTCTTTCCTCCAGCCACAGGGACATCACAGAGGCCTGTGTGTCCTCTGGTAGCACCATACCTTCACAGACCTCAAGTGTTTTGTTATTCCCAATTCTCATCAGCCTGAGATCAGAGTGAGATCATTTTAACTCGGTTCAGTGGCCTAAGGAGCACCATAGGCAAAGGGGAGCTCGCTGCATGAGACATCCATGTGATGGTATAATCTGAGCCACACACTGCAGCCAAGCGGGGGTCAGCTGGATCACAGTGGGCTGCCCACAGCACTGGCACTGGCAACAGAAGCAGAAAGCTTCATTCCTCTCCAAGCAAGACAAGTCACTGGTTTATGAAATACAAGCAGAGCATTTCACATCAGTTCCTTTCAAGGCAAAGACAGATCTAAATGCTGAGAGCAGAAGTTCTGCTGACTACCTCACCTTGTCGTTTTCTCAAGTGTTTGCAGCCTGGTTGCGTTTGTTTGGCATTGCCACGGCACGAATCTCTCTTGGATAAATTGAAGTTCGATCAGGAATTTCTTCACTGTGTTTGTCAAATAATAGACTAGTAAGCTAGAAGAATTCCCAGTGTATTTCCTGAAGACAGTTTACAGATTTTTACATTTTTTGTTTTGTCAGCTTTAGTGTAGAGCTTCTGCTGAGATTTGCATCAGTCTCCAAAGAGACTGCATCATGGGGCCTTAGTTGCCTTCACCTGCTCATGTTCTTGCATGCTTCTGCCCTTCTCGACTCATTTCACTTGTCATCTTCTTTCTACTCAGAGCTAAATACTTATTTTTGTCAACTTATAAAATATTCATTGTAACTCCTCTTTTTAAGCAAAAGATATTTTTAGTTACATGTTCTTGCATAGAAAAAATGTTTTAATTCATAATGTCAGGTTTTTTAGAAGGGCAGTTGCCTGCAGCATATTTGACATGGAGAGATAACCAGGAGTTAGAAAACAACCTGTGGAAGGACCAACATGGTTCTGGAGTTTGTCCCGTGCCCATGACTGGGGCATGATTCATGCTTTCCACATGTGATCCATGGGCCAGGACTGGTCCAGGGCATCCAGAGGGGAGCTGCCATACTGCCACTCTATTGTACAGCATATACTGCACTTACCACCTCCTTACCACTCCACAGGATTTTTTGGGGCAGCCTGTCCACGAGAAATGGGCAACCATTGCCTGAGAATGAAAACCCTTTTTGACAGTGAGGTTTTTTGGTTTGTTTTTGTGTTTTTGTTTGTTTGTTTGTTTTGTTTTTTTGGGGGGTTTTTTGGGGTTTTTTTGGTTGTGGGGTTGGTTTGTTTGTTTGTTTGTAAAATGTAAGAATCAAAACAATCTATAGACAGACAATTTCCTATGGCAAAAATACGAGCTTCAATGACGAAATTGTTTCTAAAGAGGCAGAAGAAGTATTCAACAAGTTGTTCTGCACTGTATTTACGTGCTCTTATCACTGGGATGTGATGAAATGCTTTCCAATCCCTCAGTAACCCAGAAAGCTGTTAAGCAACATATACTGTGGTAAGCACTAAAATCAGCAGAGCCATGCAACAAAAGATGGTGAAGACTTGACTGGCCTAAACATACTCATTTCTCTTATATTTAGGAGTATCAAAGAAATTCCACCAGATTAGAATTTGCTGTTCTAGCAATATTTTAAAAGGAAGGAAAGCGGCAAACTTGACTCTATGACTAACAAACTAATGGAAAACCTGAAGGGAGATTAAGTTATTTTAATAATTAGCATATAGTAACACAAAAAATATCAATCAGACATTTTACATAAAATACAGTTTGTCAGACAAACCTGATTTCATTCCAGGTATTCTCAAACTCTGATTTTTGTATATCTGTGACAGGCAACATAGACATTTGTCGGAGTCGCGGGATGGCCAGCCTCATGCTATCATGGTCAGCTGGCATCGATTTATTGTTCTAAAGTCATCATACTTATACAGACAGTAATTAGCTCATACATATGCACAAAGCAAACATTCTTATTGGTGCTTACATCCTTACCTAAGTATTACATACATGTCTCTTAGTAACAACCACAAATTCCTTATCATGTCCTTCAGTTCCCTTATCTTGCAGCTACAACTTATCACATAAGCAGGATGTACATCCTGTTGTTGCATTCCGACCTTGATGTCTAAATTCCAACCAGCTGCATAGCATCGTGGCCTTTTCTATGCAGCCACTCTGTAGCAAGACTCTCCACACTTCCCCCGTTTTCTTTAGCAGCAAGTATTACTGCTTTGTGCTGCTCAAAAGCATTCATTATCATTCGTTGCAAGCATTGCATCAAGCAGGGTAACAGCAAAAGCACTAACAAAATCATCACAGCTACAATAACTATTTTTTCCATTAGGGACACTAGCCAAGGGGATAATCCAATGGAAGCTAACCATGATGTAAAGGGGTCACTTGTTACTTGTAACTTATGCATGTTATTTCTAAGCTGAGCAAGCTGTTTGTGAATAGAATTTGAGTGGTCAGATAGATTCATACAACACATCCCATCAAATTCTTCACACCCATGACCTTGGGCAAGCACATCACGACCAAAAACACAGTCCACCTCGTTTGGGAGTGTGGTGAGAGAGAAGACTGCAGGAGCTTGTTTTTCCTCCAGGGTAACAGTCAGTACCGGGGACTGTCGTGCTACGCGTGCCCCTCCTATCCCTGTGATGGTGCTACTTGCCGGTATTATGGGCCAGTCTTTCGGGTATAGGGCTGAGTCGATAATACAGGAGTCAGCCCCTGTATCGAGAAGCGCCTTTTTCAATGTGAGAGAGTGTTGTTGCCAGGAGAGGGTACATTGTCGCTTTGGCCTCTCTGAGAGGTTAAGGACCAGCAGTGTTATGCCGCCTGTAGAACCCAGTTGTCCTCTCTGCTGTGGTCGGCTGTGTCGAGGGGGGGGCGGGGGCGATAAACGTGGTATCGGTACCAATTGAGCAATTCTTTCACCTTTTGGAATAGTTAATGGGGGGAACTCAGTTCGTGCCAAAATAAAAATCTCGCCCGTGGAATCTGGGTCCAGGACACCTGGTTCTATACATAGTCCCAATAGTGATGCTGATGAGCGGCCTAAGATGAGGCCTCCTACGGGCTGGTTGTTAATCAGGAGGGGGCCCGACATGCCTGTTGGAATGGCATGAGTATCCGTACTAAACAGCGTCATGTCTACTGCTGTTGCCAAGTCGTATCCGAGGCTGCCAGCTGTTGCAGGGGTGAGGCAGGTGCTGTCTGGGCGACTACTTGTGTCCTGGCGTGGCTCGTCCTCGCGCTGTCTTTGAAGTTTCCCGGCCCCTGGCGTCTGTGGCATGCACTGGCATTGTGAGTAGATGACTGGCACGACTTGCACCAAACGCCTGGAGCCTGACATTCACGCCGAACGTGACTTGGCTTCCCACACCGAAAGCACTTCATTCGGGCATTAGGTGGTGCCGCACGATTCTGCGCTACTGCCGCTTGAAGGGGTGCAAGGGCAGCTAAAACCTGATTTTGGACCTGAGACTGAGCAGCCAGCCCCTCCCCTATTTTATTTAAAGCTTCCACCATAAAAACCTGACTACCTACTGGCATAGTCATAGCCTTATCCAATAAATCTTGAACATTCCAATTGCCAGGGGCTGTGGCAATAAGTGAACGGGTAGTGTGATTGCCATTCTGTATAATGCACTGTTTAAGTAATGCATCTTGCATATGTTCTGCAATTCCTGCCTTGGACAGCGCTTGCATTAACTTGTCTACAAAAGCACCAAGTGTCTCATCCCTACCTTGTTTAATAGCCATGTACATGGGGGGACCTCCCGGCTCACGAATTTTGTCCATGGCTCTCTTGGCTACTCGCATGGCCTCTCGCAATTTGTCAGAACCCATTGCCACCTGGTCTTCTACCCTAATGCGTGACCCTGTCCCTAGTAGCTCATCTAGTGTAACCCCTTGAAGTGGATCGCCTTGCGGACGGGGCAAGGCCACAGAGGCTGCTGCTTCCTCCCCCCAGCGGGTGTCAAAAGTGAGTCTCTGATGGGGGATATAAATCAAACGAGCAATGCCTTTGATGTCTGCAGGCAGTAAAACAGCCGAATTGAAAAGGTAGTCTAACATTTGTTTTGCGGGCTCACTAGTAACGCCAAATTGTGCGACTGTAGAGCGAAGTTGAGCCAAAAGTTTCCAATCTACTTGTGTAATTTCAGCGCGCTGGCCCCCCCCCGCCTGCGGGTGAAAGCTAACAGGGAAGGCTATGAGCGGCGGCACTTGGCTCTGAGTTGTTTTTGTTATGATAAGATCTCCGTTTTCCAAGCCGTGCTTTGCTAGGGCAGCCCATGCCTCCCGTCTCTCACGAGCCATAGCCTCCGCGAGGTCCGAAAGGGCACCGGGGAACGGCTCCGTGGCTAAAGGAGACCGGGAGGGTGCATCCAGCAGCTGTGGCTGCGATGGGAGTGAGGGAGGGAGTGGGGGAGCAGTTGGAGCAGGCGGAACAGGGGGGGGACGAGGGAGGAGGAGGAGGAGGAGAAGGAATAGGAGCGAGTGGGAGGAGGGATGTCCACCATAGGAAGGACAGGGGGGGTTGGGCGCGCTCGGATCATAATTTCGGTTAATATCCTGAGCTGCACGAGCATTCTCAGACGCTCGTTTTTCTGCCTGCACCATCAATAACTCATTTTCAACAATCTTCCAATATTTAGACATTTTTTTAGCGGGCTTATCATCATCTAAGACTAAGTCCCCTAATTTATCACCATAAGCACGCCATTCAGAAAGGTGGTGGACAGAATGAGGATCCTTAAAGAACCCGTGTGTTTCAGCATGAGTTAACAGAAGCCGTAAATCTTTGTCTAAATTTAAGCCCTTAATTCCCCGTCTGCGCAAGAACGCAGTGAATAAATCATACGCCGCTTGCCTGTCCATATTTACCAGTACCGTTGTACCCCCTCAGGCTTCGGCAGCGCGTAGCGGCGGAGGCTGCCGATGCAGCCCTCCGGGCTGAAGCGGGCGACACGTTCCCACCGATGTGGCGAGCGGAGCACACAGCAGCCGTCCGAAAGGACCTGTCCCCAACGTGACTCTTTTGAAGGGTGAGCTGTCCCTGTTTCGGGGCGCCACTTGTCGGAGTCGCGGGATGGCCAGCCTCATGCTATCATGGTCAGCTGGCATCGATTTATTGTTCTAAAGTCATCATACTTATACAGACAGTAATTAGCTCATACATATGCACAAAGCAAACATTCTTATTGGTGCTTACATCCTTACCTAAGTATTACATACATGTCTCTTAGTAACAACCACAAATTCCTTATCATGTCCTTCAGTTCCCTTATCTTGCAGCTACAACTTATCACATAAGCAGGATGTACATCCTGTTGTTGCATTCCGACCTTGATGTCTAAATTCCAACCAGCTGCATTGCATCGTGGCCTTTTCTATGCAGCCACTCTGTAGCAAGACTCTCCACAGACATTTACATCTAACACACTATATTTAGTGTCTCACAACACCAAGATGAAAAAAATCAGCATTCTGTCTATCAGCAAACACACTTGAATTGGGTTAGGAGCTTCATGTCTGACAGGATCTCAGGAAGCCATCAGTGGAGAATCATTCTCTGTGCCTTAGGGATGTTGTTAAGGATAATCCTAGACCTACCACTGCTTATTATATTCCTCAGTGAGCTGGAAATAATTTTAAAATCTCCACTATTAAAATGTGCAGAATTGGTGGACTGGTAAATTAGGTGAGAACAGATATAATCTGAAGTGCTTAATAAGTTTAAACCAGATTTTTTTCTGACCTAAGTATGCAACATATTCCAAAATGAAGGGGTAAGGAGAGATTTTGTCATCCTAGGCCAGACAGAGCTGAGGGAAGGTGAGTGCTTTACTCTCCACACTGGCTGATTGCTCTCATTAAAGACTGCCCTCAACTGATGTATTTGGGAGAGAACTGAAATTTTTCTAAAGGCCACAGGAGTGTCACGGGAAGAGTAAGAAAATGCGAGATCATTATAACCTTAATATGATCAGAGAATTGATTATTGTCCAGTCCTGTTTAAAAAGCCAGCTCCAATTGCCATCCTGCCTAGAAAATGGAAACTGTATTGTATATGAATATTCATCTGTGCTTGCAGAAACCATATGCTAAACTCCTGCTTTCCTTACAGGACAGAAAATTACAGAAAGGAGCAAAAATACTGAATTCAAAGCTGGAAAAATTGTGGTACAACAGGAAACTGAACAAACTCAATGTTTAGCACGTCAAAGAAGAGCATAAAATTTGGAGCAATTGCAGTATTATAGGTTTCTCCAAAGCAGAGAAAAATGTTGTATGTCAAAACAAATATAATTGGTGTCTGATCACTGGGGAGAGATTTAAGAGTATGGTGTACTTTGAAGGAAGGTTTGTGCATATACACATTATTTGGGATGACCAAACCGTGGTCTATGCTGTACCAAGATCCTTTAAATCAGAACAGCTGGTGCCATATGAACTGCCCTCCAAAAACATACTTGTCTGAGTGTCATTAAATAATGATTTTTTTTTCTAAGCCCACAGAAACACTTGGCTTTTTCCATCCAGTTTATCAATGATGAGTGTTTGCAAAGTCCAGAACTGAGCACTGGCTGTGTTTCACTAGTGTGAGGGAGAAGCCAGGAAAAACATATCTCCAGGGGAGTATTCCCAGCTGTAAGTTTATTTTTGACGCATATAAGATGGAATTGGGTTGCTATGCTTGTTTTGATCTCCTTACAAATTCTTATTAAAGGGATGTCTTCCATCCCTGCAGAATTGCATATCCTGTTCCAGTCTTAAATCTATGGGTGAGTCCTGCAGCCAGAAGTGTGAGGCAGTGGGACAAACACACAAGTGCCTCAGACACTCAGCAAGCAGCAGCCCAGTTCTTTGCTCAAGACATAAATATTTGCATGGTTGAACTATGCTCCACGGCAGATGAAAACCATGTACTTTTTTCACAGCCATCAGTTGCACTCAGTGTTGTTCATCCAAGGCACAGCCCATGGGCACAGATCCAGCCAGAGCCACTCTTTGCTTTCACTGCTGGGCTCTGTTCCCGGGTGGCTTGTGACAGTCACCAGGTGATCCTTTGGAGGTGGTGCAGGGCTGTCCTGCTGTATTCTCCTGGAGCTGAAGGAACAGGTTCTTGGCCTGCACAACCCATCATGGTTACAGAGAGAACATGTCTTCAGGGATTTTCCCTCTATCTTTTTGGATCACTTTTTGCTTTGGGTTTAATTCTGGTTCTTTTGATGGGGAGGGACAATTTAAAAAAAATTCACCTTTCTAATGACCAGATTGTCTGTTTTGACAATTAGGCAATAGGCACGGAATTGCTTAGCTATGTTATGGTTTCTTCTCCTCAGTGTCCAAATTTATGATGTCTTCTCATTAGACTTCAGCTGTGAGGACAGTTTAACAGCAGAAGTTGGAGCACTTGCAGTTTTATTTCTGTTGCCAGGCTCCCTGTTCATTGTGGGAGGCAACCAGATATGGCTTTCCTCTGTGTTAAGAAATAGTCCTGGCAATAAACTGTTTGAGTCATCTTTCTGTTTGCTTCACTTCTCCCATAATAATATTGTTCAAAACTTGTATCACCCACTAATCTCACAGGACAGGATTTTAGATGTTTAAAGAAAAAAAAAATATTTTCTTGTTTTTTCTTTTTTTCCATTCTGACTGAAGAAACCTCAGAATCGAAAGCCTCATGCTTTATTTTGGTTTAATTGGGCAGAAAGCAAAAAACTTCTACAGAAAGGCACATTCCTTAGAAAGTGAATCTGCAACATGATTGATTACAGCTTGTTTTAGTAGGGAGGAATATGGCAGCATCACCATTAGTAATCAGGTGTGTCTCACCACTTCTCAGAACCATCATTTCACCTCTGTGAATTCACTCATGTATTCTAATTCCCGTTCAGGGATGGAACCAAGATAAACAATTAGGAGGTCCAATAAAGACTCACTCATAGATGTTTCCACATCATAGGAAATGAAGTAACTCATTAGATGGTCAAGTGCTGTTCTTCAAGACAAGATTAATGATAGTCCTGGTTAATCCTGAAATCTCACATTTTCTTCAATATAGATCCAATATTAAATTACAGTTAACTTCCTGGAACAGGCAGGCATAGATCATGTTTTAGAAATCTAATACTTTTTCATCACATGTTTTTGTAGGTTCTTGGTGGACTTGTAATGCATGAGAGAGGAAATCACAGCCTGGGGTCCCACCATCCTAAATGATGTACATAAATAGATCTCCAAAACACCACAATTTAAAGACAAGAAATCATGCACTTTGAACAAATCAACATGTCAGTACTGGCTAGCACTATGTGCAGCAATCTCAATGCTCCATTTGCCATTTTTAGCCAAAATTTTCTGAGGCCTTTCTAATTTAGAAAAGAAGTTTATGTGAAAAATGGTAGCCAGTGCTCAGCATCCAGGATGGCATCATGGAGGCTGGAGTAAATATCCTGTCAGTGAATAAAAGATTTCAAATTTAGGATTACGCTATGAGGAGTCCTGAGAGTGAAGACCAAGGGTTTACACTTAGTGTAGGAATGAAGTCAGTGGAGAGACAAAGAAAGCAAAGGACAGCGCCAAGTCCTGTGCTAAGAGAAAGTGCAAATAATGTCTTGTATTTGGCATGGAAATAAGGACAGAGGTGCATGTTCCAAGGACAGAAAATTAGAAATAATGGGTACATAGTTCTCTAAGTATGTTTTGCTGTTTTAGAAGGAAGTCAATAGTTTTTACAGAGAACTCCGAAGAGTTTTCAAGTCTAGAGACAGTTTGGACATAAGAACAAGTCTGGCTGATGGTGAGCTTTCATCCACATTGCAAATCTCTCCTTAAACCACTACTTTAAGTAATTACATCTGTTAAAAATTTTGTGTAGTTATTTTTTGCTTCCATGTGTATCTTGGCAACACCTGGAATAATATTATTTTCTAGAAACTTCTAAAATCCAGTGGTTCACTGCAACATGTTGCAACATTTCCAAATACAAATTTCATACACACACAGACACATACTTATTTACAAAACTCAACCCACACATGTGTGTTCAGAAGCAAAAATAAACAATTTTAGGCAGGGCTATGTAAATAATTCTCTTTCTGGGTTCTACTTCTTTCAGTCAGAATTCAGCCAGAAGTAAATGTCTAAATCTAGGTTAGTATATATATATATTTTTAAGAGTCATAACATTATCACAGTAATCATCTCCTTATGAAAGTGTAATAAATGGCAAAGAAATAATAAGGAGCTATTTGTAACATGGCATATTAATTAGAATAATAATAAAAGTTAATAGGAGCATTATATCAAGGGTTACACTGTAAAATGTGGGAGAAGGAATTCTGTTATTACACTTAAGAAGTACAGCAGAACTGTGAGCATACTTTACATTGCAAATTCACACAAAAAATAATTCAGTATATCTAATTTTTGTAATTAAGTTGCAGTTATATTTTTGAGTCACATAGGGGAATTCCTGTTGTTTTTTCAAATGCATCTTACAGAAGATATTACCACTTTAATTACCTCAAGATGTTTAGAGACATTTCCTCTTAATTAAAAATCAGAGAACCTAATGGCAGCGGTATGCCTAAAAGCCCAGGGAAATAATTTCTTGATCTGTGGTTGCTATGAAGCTGTTGAGAGCTATAGATTGTCTGTAGATTAACATATAGCTATGTAAACTATAAATGGTTAGAGAAGCTTGAAGGTTTCATGCAAACTCCATGTCAACACAAACACCCTCTCTGATTACTGAGGCAATAAAATGTGTTTTAAATTATTTCACTGTACTCTTTCCACACTTGAAAGGCAAACTGTGCCTTAAACCTATTCCTTGAATTTGTGACCTATGCAAACTCTGCAACGTCTCATGCAGGTTTGGGTCTGTGTCTATGGCACAGCAAGTAATTCAGGGGTAAAACCACGCCAAAAAAACCCCAAACCAATAGTGAATAGTCTACAGTAAGCAGTGGTCTCTGAGCCAGAGGCTTTCAGCTCATGAAGCAGAAAGAACAAGCAACAGGCAATGCCCTGTGCATAGGAAGCTGCTTCCACAGCACCAGGGGTGTGCACTAGCTGATCCAGTGCCTCAGGAACCTGTGGGCAGGAGACCCAAGGCAACAGCTCCATCCAAGTGTCCCCTAGCTGGGCCATAGCATAGGACAGGACACACTGGGGAGTCATCTGGACTCAAAGTTTGAGAAATGTCTTGTTGCTTTGTCTTGAAACGTCATGAGGTATCTGAGTAACACTGATTAATTCTGTCAAACATCACAGGTATGGGTCACACCTGAGCAGCGTTTTGTAAGAGTCACGAGAGGAGCACTGGGAAGATGGGCTGTGGTCTAGCCTGGCACCAAGCCTGAGCTTAAGGCACAGCCTGAACCCAGCTTCCCAGCCCTGTGGCTGGACAGCACCTGCCCTTCCCCAGCAGTGCAGACAAGCAGAGCATCTGCACAACATGAAACATTTCAGGTTTCTGGCTGAAACATCTGTGTGTCACTCCACAAACACAGGTCACCATGGGCTACCGAATTGCCAAGATAGCCTGTGATTCAAGAGCAGAACATGCCAAAAGCAGAGAAAGAGCGTAGGTGAAAAACTTTTTTATTTACAACATAGTGTGACCAGAAGCATGTCTATAATTGCTTTTAATTGTTTACAAGGCAAAGTAACAACTGACACAGCTGTTTTCTCCTCCCACCAGTCAAATTACGTTTTTTCCTTGTTGCTATTTCAACATTTTGGTTATTTTGATGAAATACATTTTTACCATATTGCTTTACTGTCTCCCTTGTTTTGCCTCAAGATTTAAAGATGCTGTGAAATGTCTTAATGTGGATGATGTGGCATGTGTACCATGACATCTTCCTCAACAGGGATCTGTAGATGGAATATGTCCTTCCCAGGAAGCTCTGCAAAACACAGGAAGAAAGCTCTGTTTAAAGCTGCCACTTTGCAAAACAAAGCAATGTCCTCCAAGAACATTACACCAGAGGGTCTGTATGATGAAGCAAAGTCCTGCCTTGCCTATCACCTCTCTTAAAAATAGTCTTATCTCCAGGAAACAACATCTCAGAAATCACCATCCATCTGTTGCCAGCTTGCATTTTTTGACCCAATAGAAGAGCCAGAAGACAGACACAAAGGCTGAAAATCAAGATTTTTGATCTGTGCTCAATTTAGGTTCAATTTGAGCAGATACTGTGGGGGGCTTTCTTTTTTAATTTCCCACAAACGATTCCTCAGAAAATCAGCTGCAGAAGAAGTGCTATTCCAGAAACTATGTTCCAGAATCCTCCCACTCCCTTGAAACTGCCTTACTGCTGTGGCAGAGGATCTCAAGGGTTTTACATCCAGGTGAAATGTGAACATGAGAGAAGGATGCTCAGCCCTTTTCTTCCCTCTTCCCTCCATCAGTTGTATACTCCCATCTGTCTGTAAGCTCATCTTCATGTCCCACAGCAATGTAGGGGGCAAGGTTGGATCCATCATTGTTAGTGGCCCATACTGGTGAGCCACAGGCTCATGCAGCTTGGCTCTAGTCTTTCTTGCAGCAAGATTTCTTCTGTTGGAACCATAATCCACCCTGTCACACCCCACTTCAAACCTTTAAATTCCCAACAAGAGGCATTTGTATTCAAAGTCACATAATGAGGTGGCTCTGTGGGAGCACTATGCCACAGAGCAGATGACAAGTACACCTATGAGCCTGCCTAGTCACAGGGGACCAAGAAATCACACCATGTGATGATGAAAGGATGTCACAGAAGGTTTGCAGTGCTGCACTGAGGTTTTCTGAGATGCACTGACCAGGGCACTCTGAGTGTGTCAGCCTGGATTCCTGTGCTGAATCTGTATTCTGTTTCAGGAGTTCTCATGCCTGACCTATATGAAATAGAAAAGCAAGAAATTCAGTCACCATAGGGTTAGCAGATGTCACAAAATCATTGGGAGGCAGGTAGTGACACCCTTCAGCTACTAGCCCAGAGGCTTGAGTATGTGACAGCAAGTACAACACACTTGGCATTGTCTTGGTTTATTTTCCATCAAAACAGGTCCTCTTTTCAAGATTATGTGATGCTCTCAACCTCTCCTCTGTGCCTCCAAGCCAAGCCCACGGTTCCCACAGTTTCCTTTTTGTCCCACAACATTCTACCTGTTTCCCCAATTTTCCTCTGCTCCACTATGTCCCCTATTGTCCGCCCCAAAAACACTGATGTCTGACATTCACTCCGTTCTTGTGCCACTCTTAGTGCCACTGTAGGTTTTGACACAAATTTTGAATCATATAACATACTGAAAATCCTCCTTTGACTCAAGTGCATTTACAGCCAGAGGCTCCTTTTTTCCTTTCCTGGCTCTGGGGTTTTGCCAGTGGGACAATTAACATTGCCACAGGTGTGGCATTGTCCCCTTGAGTCAGAGGGTATGAGGTGGCCTGTGCCCTTCTCCCCTGCCTGGCAGGTGAGCATTCACCTTTCTGCAGCTTAGCTCCTCCCTGGGCACCATATTTGAAATGGTTTCCCCAAATCACCAAAGACAATGGTAGAATCGCCCCGTACACATAAATAAATAATAATGCAGCCTGTGAAGAAGCCATTGCCATTTTTCTTTCCACTTCCACCCCCTGTGGGCAGCTAGCAAAGGAAGGAACTCCCAAATGTCCCTTTGCAAGCATTGAGCACCCCTTATCCTCTTACAGATCTTTCTCATATTACAAGTTCTACAAGCACATTTATCTAAATTATGTGCTCACATTTGAAAAATCTAGGCACTCCCAAGTTATATGTCTGTACTGAATTGCAGTGGAAGCATTACCATCACAAGAGGGGTTTTTCAGCATCTTAAAGGAGCTGATGACCTGGGCTAAGAATATATAAATTGATAGTTTCTATGGCAATATGCTTTTTTATCCAAGATAAAGGTCAAGAACATCTGGAAGATATAATAGATGTGTTCTATAGAGACTACATCAACTATCTTGCTGCCAAAATCTACTATAAACAGGCACAAAGGGCCAATCTGCTGATTTTCCTAGCTGTCACTGGTTTATTTAAGGGGCTAAATCAGTTTTCAATTATTGTTCAGTTAAGAAAAAAATGAAACCTATTGTTTAAGCTCTGTGCCATATTACCATTGCTGCATGCTATGATTCTTGAAGTTTAGAAAAACTTTTTTTCTATTCTACTTATCTGCTTGGACTGTACATAATTATTAAATGGTACCTAAAATCTTTTAGCCATTTCACAAAACAAATTAAACATCTTTATGAAATAATTATAGCAAGAAATCTGCTTAAAGTTGGACAACCATTCGCTGTCCCAATCCAAAACTGTCCAATGCACCATTTAAATGTACCAATATTCATTTTTACTTTATTTTCAAAGTGCTAAACAAACTCACTGCAATCACATTACTCAAAACTGGCATAACTATGGGTCAAAAAATGCCAGAGCACAAGTATAAGCAGATGTATGTATTGTGAACAAGAGAGGTACAGGACCTGGTGATAGGAGGCACGATGCAGACAGGTGCATCTAAAGCCCTGCTTCTCTCTGCAGCTAGTAAGTCCAATTCAGGACGGTGATGAACACCCAGGAGAGTGCAGAGTCCACAGCCCCCCTCTGTGGGTAAGGCTGAGCTTTTATAACCATGCTGCCAGCAAGGAGGTGACTAATTCAGAGAAGGTGAGGACAGCATCGAGCTCCCTTCTCAGCATGACCTGCGCTTCCCTGGGAGGTTATTCGCCACTTGCTTCTGACTGGAGCAAGTTGAAACCAGCCCTGGATGCATCTGAAGATGTCAGAAGCAAAGCTACAGCTCAGCAGTAGATGTTTGGTCTTGGTATGTGGCTCCCAGCTCCTTCTGTGCTCCACAAAGCCCCCAGCACAAAAACTTGTGTGATGTCCTTGGCCAAAGCTGAGAAGGAGGAGTGTGAACTGAACAACTGCACCACAGCCACATTGACCAGGGCCTCTGACCAGGGCATATCCAGTTACTGCAACGGACAGTGCTTTCAGTTTATATTCACCACACTGGATACTTTCTGTGTTTCAAAGGAAAATTAGTCTGATATTGGGTTGTCCATTTCATTATAAACCTTAATCGCTGCTTGAGAGCTTAAATTAGCAAAGAGGTATTAAATGCAGAGAAGTATTACAATGGCTGGACTTGTAGCAGCTAGTTTGAATGGACAGGCAGGAAGTGAAGCATCAGAGTTTGTTTTTTGTCTTCGCTCCTGGAATCAGAGGAAGTGAGAAATTACCATTGCTCTTGCTGCTTTTGCACAAGCAATCTTATTCTATAGATAGCTTAAGGAAAGAAATAGACATAAAGAAGTAGAGAAATGAAGAGTCAAATAAACTTTTACTTGTAATTTACTCCACTAATTATATGAAGACACAACATTTGGGGATAAAGCTGGGGATAAAGTTTGTTAGGGATTTTTGCTAGGGATTCATAGCTGCCTTCAAACTTACTTGCTCATGGTCTCAACTAAGTTTTGGAGTGCTCTCTCCCTAATTTGAGCCTTAATAGACTTTTCTTTATCCCCAAACTTAATTGCTTAATTAGCCTTGTAGATATAAAGAAAGCATGAACACACTGAGAAAAGATAGATAGATAGATAGATAGATAGATAGATAGATAGATAGATAGATAGATAAGGAACAAGTTTTCTACCAATACTGGCCAACATCTCTCCAGTTCTTGGTTACACTTTGCTAAAGCAGGACAAATTGGACATGTACAGTATGTTTATAAAAATGTTTTTCTGCTCTCATCCTTTTTTGTTGATTGGGTCAAGTTAAACACTGGTGAAAAAGATGATTCAACTCCTCTATTTACATGGAACTTCTGTAGCTCACCAGAGGTGGAGGACAATTAAATGCTTGTCTTATGAGGTCATTC
Organism: Sylvia atricapilla; assembly: GCF_009819655.1. Taxonomy (NCBI): domain Eukaryota; kingdom Metazoa; phylum Chordata; class Aves; order Passeriformes; family Sylviidae; genus Sylvia; species Sylvia atricapilla. The sequence goes on along the minus strand of NC_089173.1, from coordinate 19,324,680 downwards.
ATGAAGGATGATTTCTTTTCCTGGAAACCCTGTGCTATTAGAAGTGATAAGGTCTGAAGAAACTCCAGGACAAAGGGGGAGACTGCTCCAGCGTATAATGGGAGAGCCTCTGATGAGTCAGCACTTCTGAGACAACAGAAAACCCAGACCACAACAATGATGTTGACAGAGACCTGTTTGAGCAGCAGGTGCATGTTAGTCAGCATCTACCAGGAATATTCACAAATGCAGTCCCCAGTGTACTTCTCTGGGCACAACCCCAGATCTTGAAAATGCTGATTCTGAGACTGGAAACACACAGGTCTTCCTCAAATGCAAGTCAGGCAAGCTGTAAGGAAAACTTGGGCTCAGTCTGCAAGCTGGGCATTGGACAAAGGGGTAGAGAGAGACCTGTTGGAGAAACAGAAGATTTGATCACAGATTTTTGCTCTGTAGATAGTATCTGTGTGAGAAAATCTGTGATACCATCTGTGATATTTCACCAAGTGATGAGCCAAGCAGCCCCCAACTACACCTACATTCAGCAGGGGATTGATGTCTGAAACAGCTTCTCTTGGCCTTAGATATCTGTTGAAGGTGAAGCTGAGGTGATCATCTAGAATACCCTTATAATCACTGAATAGAAACAGAGTCTTGCAGTGTACAGTCCATAACAGCTCTTTCTGAGGTATATGGTGGGATGAGATGAACAACATCTTCTGCAGACAATAAAAAGTTACTTGTTTCCTGACTGCAATATTTGTAAGGGCACATACCTGTAGGCTTATTTCACATCTCCCCAGATCTGCTGCACTTTCACCCAACCAGCTCTGGTGAGATCCAGAAACAAGCCTGTGAGTATCTACATACAGCATCTGCCATTTCCAGCCATCAAAAGATGAAGAGAGAAAGAAGAGTACCCTACTGATGGAGTGATGGGAAAAGAAGAGTATCCCACTGATGGAGTGATGATCTCTCTCCTCCTGAAGCACTGCTACTGAGAAGTATGACCATGAATAAGAGAGCGAGAAAGAGGACAAAAACCATGCCATTTTAGATGAGGTAATTTTTGTATCTCAAAAGATGAAACTTTAGCTAACAACTAAGATTGTTTGGATGGGGGATATTTATTTAAGTCCTACACTGGGTATTAGACACATCAGTCAAACTGCAAATTCTGTAGGAAACATCCTGTTTATCCAGAGTCTAACACAAGAGAGATGAAGCAGTACTGTTCCTCTTTAAGCTCAGCCCCACTCAGACAGGAGCCATGCCCAGCAATGCCTCATTATTTATAGGAATTAAACAGTAGGTGAAAATAGGGGAGAAAAAATTAGGAAGAATTAATACAAATCAAAATAATATTTTGACCTTTTCCTTAGACAACAAAAAAGCAAGACTTCAGCAGGAATTTTCAAAATTTAGCAACCCAGGGCAGATTGGCTTATTCTTTAGAAGTGCTGAAAACAGAAATCTCTAAGCTATAGAAATGCTCTTAAATTCACTGGGGTCATTAGAGATGCCAAAAGGTAGAGAATCATCCTAACAGAGTGCAAAGGTGCCTCAGTTTAAGAGCTGAAAAAATAGCCAGTACTCCAGATGGGAAGCAAATTGAAAAACATTATTTGTTTATATTTATTTATTCAATTTTATGGTGTCCTTGGTTGCCCAGAGGAGCTACTGAGAGTATTTTCTACTGTGCTGTAAGTTAGTTAGGTTACACACACTCTTAGAAATTCAGCTGTCTGCCACTAATGAATTGTTCAGTGTAGCTTGAGGGTAATGATGCAATTAGCAAATGTAAGCCAAATCTGTCCCAGGGGAAACTCCACTGATGTCAGTGGCCTTATTTGGGGTGATGTGCTTATTCCAGCGTGTGTAGTGACAGTATGTAAAAAGAAGAGTCTTGACAAAGGACTTAGATGGATTTAATTTGTCTTTTCCTGCATTAACACAGCATCTCACATCCTGAAAAAAATAATACTGGAGAATACTGTTCCATTTCATGTCATTTTTTTGCCTTACCATATCATTAACATTGCATTGTATTTGATATTTTTGTGCTGGAAGCCATTCCCTGCAGGAAAGGAAGGAAAACTAAGCTATCCAAGCCCTGTCTCTTTCTATGTTTATAGTTTGATCCATCCAGCCCAGAGCTGCTTAATCACTTCCATTCCACTCGCAAGCAGAGACCTAACTTTCCTTTTTCTCTCAAAAAATTGAGGCAGGACATGGCCTTGGTTATTTCTTTAAATTCTGTGTACAAGACCCAGTTAAGCTAAGTGAGCCTTTGCTACAGGATCCTAGAAGTTTGCATAGGTTCAGGCTTCTGACACATTCACAAGGAAGAAGTAAAACAACAAGTATAAAGTGCAAGACAGTGTCTCTGGCTCACAAAGTCCCTGAGCTATAACCTCTTTTAGTCTGAGAGTAACTCTGCAGAAGCAGTGGTATGTGCTTGCCCTCATGCTCTTCCTCAGTGCTTCATTCTTTGGCCACAGGACAGAGACAGGATACTGAATTTGATGACCTTTTGATCTGTCCAGGTTCTTAGGTTTTTATTTTCCTTCTGGTCAAGTGAATAATAAAAATTAGTAAAATCACCCTGATAAATTGTCCTGGGTTGTAGTTTAGGATGTATTCTATCACCATCTTCAGTTAATGGCACATCAATGCCTTGTGCATGACTCATAGATAACTCCCTCTGGGAGTTATCTCTCTTTAATGGGCCATCAAGGACCTCCTGGATGACTCATCTTCCCATTGTGAGATGCTCCACCCACGGGGAGCTCACACCTGGATATAACATGGAATTTGGGACAGTGGAAGCAGCCCTCACACACTGGATTCTCAGAAGACTGGAGCTATCAGACCTTTCTACGAGATCACTGCTTCAGGAAGACCACTTCGTCTGGACTGCTTCCATCACCCTGATCAGGTTGTATTCTGACTCTGTCAGTGGTTTTTCTTTTTGTATTGTTGCATTTATTTTATTTTATTTTATTTTATTTTATTTTATTTTATTTTATTTTATTTTATTTTATTTCCTTTTCTTCTCATTAAATTTTATTTCTGACTTAGAGCCTCTCACTTGGATTGTTTTCAAACCACAACATAAAGTTAAAAATTCCATAAAATCATGTTTTATTTACATAAATCCCTGACTCCAGAGGCTACATCTGTGAACTGGGAGAGAATGCAAATTGCAGGTTACAGAGTAAAGTGAACCTGTAAATAGAGTTTACAGGAAAAAAAACTATGTTATCCAAGTTTGTAATGAGATATTACATGTGTCAGCAAAGAAAATGGTACTTATGGGATATTTTTTTTACTGTGAGGACTGAGACAGATGCATCAACATTTGGAGGATAGCTGAAAGTATTTGAAAACCAGGGCTTCAGAAAGAAGAAAACTAGTAACTTAAAAGAAAGACATTTCTAGAAAAAGAGGTGACATCCTGGAATACACCCACATAGGCACACTCAGAAAAAACCTGATTTTTTTTTTTTAATGGTATACTCCAGAGTCAAAGAATGACCCAGATTAACCTAAACTGTCCCTTAGTGTTAAATTCTTTTCTTTTTTCCTTCAATAACGAGACAGACTGAAACTCCAGAGGGTTTTTAATTCAGTTTTCTCTTTGGGTATTTCAGGAAAAAATGTACAGAAACATTTTGCTTGAACTCAAAAGTTGTTCCTAAGCTTACCTTACTTTATCATTACTTGTAAAGTAGCCAAAAGTTTCCATTCTGATTGCCTATTAAAGTAATTTATTAATTATTTTATTATTTTTATGAAATTAATTTCTATATGTAGACCATAAATGAAGTTTAGGATGATGTAGCCATGTTTTCTGATTTACTTTAGAAAAAACTTGTAAATCATTTAGACTTAAACTAATGGTAGAAAACTAGATTTGGATGTCTTTATGAATAGATTTGATGTAACAAATTTACTATCTTGTTAATATCTTAATTAGGAAGATTTCTTTCCTTTGGGACTATCTTGTAAAAACAAGTAATGAACAGTATTTCCCTTCTTCCTTTTCCTTCCCACATTTTTAACCACAATTTTGAAATCACCAAAAGCTCACTGAAGGACAGTCCTCAAATGTCAAAGATTTCCATTCAAGTTTGATTGACAGGATAAATGTCCTACCAAAAAGGCCATATAGTATTTGGAGTACCAGTCAATGACTCTTTGTGAGCTGCACTGAGTGTTCTTCGCTTCATCTTAATATTAAAACTTCACCATTTTCATAAGATGTAATGGCTGTTTTCTGTCCAGCTCTAAACAATGAGTTTCATTAATTGAAGCAGATGAAATCTCTGATGCTACTTTGCTAATGGCATTCCTTGTTAATTCCTCATTAATTCAGCAAGTGAAACAAGAGACTACTTTTGACATGAACACTATGAAGGGAAAAGATTTTTCTGGATTAGACATGATTATTTTTTATGAGTAACACTTGCTTGATCATTAACAATTTCATTATCAACATCAAAAAATATTCCAGGGAAAACAAGCCAAAACAAAACCACAAGATATGTACATAATGAGTTATACCTATAAGGTAAACTATTTTCAGCCATGTTAAAAGGTATTTATGCTTTTAACATCCTTGAAAAAGTTTAAAACTAAAAACCCCTAAACATTACAACAACAACATCAAAACCCTAAACATTTCATCACTCAGAAATACACGTGGAAAGCTGTAAATGCAGTAGAACTAAGCTGTATAGGGAAATCCACTGGTAATGATTGGTATAGATCTTCTGATTAATGGTTTATTGCCTGTTAGAAATCCTTAAAATTGTAGTTTTATTATTTCACATTCTGCTTATAACTCTTAACAACAGTATTATTTAAGTTGAAAAAACAAATTTTACATACACAGAATACAAGTTGTTTGACTCACCTAGAGAAGCAAATTCTTTGATATCTAGTCCTCTGCTTCAGCAAAGGAAATCACCCTAACCGGCTTGCAGCATTCTTCCTCATCCCGTGCCACTGGAGGCATGAATGATGGTGCACTGCTTTATCTACGCCTGGAGAGCACAGAAAGCATGCTGGCCTCCTGTTTCGAGCAAAGCCACAGAACCTCCCTCCCAGGCCGACCAAACCGGCTTGCAGCATTCTCCCTCTTCTTGTACCAGTAGAGGCACGAGCGATGGTCCACAGCATTCTCTGCTCCTGGAGAGTGCGGAAAGCACACAGGGCTCCTGTTTCGAGGGAACCCACAGAACGCCCCTCTAAGGCCACACAAACTGGCTTGTAGCATTCTCCCTCTTCCCGTGTCACTGGAGGCATGAACAATGCTCCAAAGCTTTCTCTGCTCTTGGAGAGCACAGAAAGAACACAGGGCTCCAGTTTGGAGAAAAGCCGCAGAATCCCCCTCTGAGGCCATCCAAACTGGCTTGCAGCATTTTCCCTCTTTCCGTGCCACTGGAGGCATGAATGGTGGTGCACGGCTTTCTCTCATCCTGGAGAACACAGGAAGCACACAGGGTTCCTGTTTCAAGCAAAGCCACAGAACCTCCCTCCGAGGTCAACCAAACTGACTTGCAGCATTCTCCCTCATCCCGTGCCCCTAGAGGCACAAAGGATGATCCACAGCATTCTCTGCTCCTGGAGAGTGCGGAAAGCACACAGGGCTTCTGTTTCGAGGGAACCCACAGAACGCCCCTCTGAGGCCACCCAAACTGGCTTGTAGCATTCTCCCTCTTCTCGTTCCAATGGATGCACAAATGGTGGTACACTGCTTTCTCTGCTCCTGGAGAATACAGAAAGAACACAGGGCTCCAGTTTCGAGCAAAGCCACAGAACCCCCTTCCGAGGTTTCACAAACCGGCTTGCAGCATTCTCCATATTCCCATGCCACTCTAGGCAAGAGCGATGGTCCACAGCTTTGTCTGAACCTGTGGGGCTGGGGCGCTGCTGCCGGCCAGGTTGTCTGGGCTGGGGGAGACCCTGAGGGGATGGGGCAGTGGGAGGCTGTAAAGGGATGAGAGGCTGCAGAGGCCCTGACAGGAGAAGCCATTGGGGAGGCACAGGGGAATGTGTGAGGCAGTGGGTGGCAGGAGGCTACAAAGGGACAAGAGGCCCCTGAGGGGCTGGGCTGGTGGGAAGTTGTGAGGAATTGGGTGTCAGAGGCCATAAGCAGCCCCCAGGCAGCCGCCTTGCTCCTGACACCTGGCTCCTCTGGTGCTTCCCTAGAGCCTCTCCCAGGGCCGCGGCAGAAGCCCTCAAGGCCAAGACACCACCAGGAGGGAGCTGGTGCCATCAGGGAAGCATCTCTCCTCAGTGACATGCAGGGCACCCAGTTCTCCCTCAGAGGCTGTCACCTCTTCTCAGCAATACCCAGGGCATGGAACACATGGACACCTGAATCTCCCTCAGTGACCCTTATGTCTCTTTAGTTACACACAGGGCATCTGGCACCCCCTTAGTGTCCTCTCAGTGATACATGGATCACAGGAGCCAATCTGTGTATTTAGCATCCTAAACAAATTGTCATTTCTTCAGACAGGTAGAAATACGTGTAAAAAGCAGATACACTAGTGTCCCAGCTTTGGGAACAAAAATTAATTCTGCTTAGTGACACGCGGAAAGACTCTAAAACTCAGAGACAAAGTGAGTTTTAAAGTAGGTATGTAATTTATTCAGCGCTGGGCGCGATGCGGGATAGCTCCCAAAGGCATCCGCACCCCGCACTCACTTCCATTCTCTTTTAACCTCTAGAATGTTACATATGCATCAAGTTTCGCAATACACCTATGCATAGTTATTCCTTGGCTCCTCCTCTCTCTGCTTCGTATGTTAATTGTCTTATCAGTCCTTTGCGTCTGCGCAGGTGTCTCTGGTGGTCATCCTGGGGGTCTCAGAGATGAAGAGGGATAGTCTTCCTCGGAGATGAACTTCTGACCTTGCTGTCTTGTGCATGCCCACTGATCCTCTGGTCATAGTTCAAGCTCTGAAGCCAGGCTTATCTGGTCCTGGGGGCTCGAGGTGCCTCACTGTCTCAGTGTCTTTGGTAATCCTGCATTCTTTTCTTTTGTTCTGCCCCTTATCAGGCACCCCTGCATTCCTCCCCTGCTGTTCCTGTATGAAGCCCTGTCTCCTCTCTCGTAGAGCAGCCATACACACCATCTGAATGCCTATCCTTTGATTAGTATTCTTCTAATTTTTTTATGATGAATATCCTCTAGTTTCTAACCCCATATTTTAGTCCCCCCTTTTCAATAAGGCAGTAAATTCTTTTACTCAATATGAATTCCAGTCTTTATGATATGTGTCTCTTAGTGCCTTGCCATGTACTTGGGACAAAGAGGTTAATATTACTACTCATTGTAACAGTTTCTAGTTTCAAATAAGCATTACAAAAGACAGGATAAAACTTATACTAACTAATATTAATAAGACAATAATGGGGTGACTCATTGTATTTAGGATCCCAGTCGCAGTGGGTGACTATCCAAAGAGTGAGTCCCACTTATTGTAACTTGCATCTTGTTTCACTCTTTGCAGAACCTTGTTTATTTCTCTTGTGTCATGATGGACAGTAATTAAAGTTCGCTCTCGAGTTTTCTGAATACATTTTAGAATTTTGGCAAGGTCCTGATGATCAATTAATTGTTTTACTAAAGTGAGATTCACCCTAATAGGTGTGGGTGATAAGTTATGATATATTGTATTGTCAGACTTGACTAGCTGGTGGGAAACAACTGGTGCTAAATACAGGAAGTTACACTCTAAAATGTTAACGAAGTTACAAATACAGTGGTTAGAATGATCTTTGTTAAACAAAGTTACATTATCTTTGTCTATTTTTATAAAAGCACAGGCAGTCCTTAAACATACACAACCCTGACTAATATATACAAGTACAGTCCTTTGACTGGTGTTTGAATAAACCTTAAAATGACAAACACCTTGTTCAGTATCAAGACATATATCTCGAGCATCGATTGTGTTACTCTTACAAATGAACCCTTGTTGTTTCCAGGAAATACAAGATTCTAGATTCATAGTTTGCCATTTTTCACTCACTCTCCGTGCCCATGTTCTGTGTTCTGAAGGGTAGAGCACTGATCCTTCATGATTCAGTCCTAATGCTATAATGGGGTGAATAACATAAACTGTGGCATTGCGGATGGTGAGCACAAAAGCAGTAGTTGTGTTAATGGTTGGATTATAGGTGAAGTTTACTAGGGTCCACCAGGACTGAAATTTTTTTTCAAAATTAGTAGCGTTGTCCCAGACAGCTTTCCGAACCTCAATTGGAAAGGTTTCTTCGCTTTCTTCTTTTATAACCAAGGCAGCTGTTGACTGCAACCACAACTGTGCCTGTATACAGCTAAAAGCTAAGGACGTATTACTTTGAGCCGTACCAAGTGCATCTATGATTAATCTATGGTCTTGGTCCTCTCCTTCTTCCCAACTTGGCAACACTTTTGAAACCTGCCACTGACTAGTTCCTAATGCCAACAAAGATGATTGTAAAGGTTGTTTTAATTTAGTTAGATTACTTGTTGCAGTGGCCAATTTGTTCATTAATATTTCTGAATCGATTCCATTCAGAACTCCTAGTCCTGTCTCTAACATTCCGGTCAGATCTTTCTGCATTTTACCCTTGGTGTATGCTTGTTTTTGCAACCATGTTGTCCAGCCCTCAAAGGATGTTTTTAGGAAGGAAGAGCAGGCTGGCTGGAGTTTAGAGATGTTAGTTTGCATCAATAGTTCAACACGCTTGAGAGACTATTCTGGATTAGACAACAATTGTTGCTGACCCATGTTCCTTATCACATATGGGCCTATTTCATAAATTTTGGGTCCAAACCTGGGTGGCGTGATCTGGGTTTGGGCTGGAGTGCTAGTGTCGGCTGTAATGGGTTTAGTTGTGGCATTTATTCTAAATTTGAAGGAGAGTCCAATTTTATCGTGGGCCCAAAGGCAGACCACTTCAACAGTCTGTACTAGGGTGAAATTATACCAACAGTCCAATTCACTTGAACGACTACAAACCTCCTTGTGTTTGTCTGTGGGAGTGGATGAAGCACTAATTTGGATTGCTTTCTTATGAGTGGTTCCATTAATTAGCCGGCATCCAACCTTGATTCTCTCTTCTACAGTTCTTTGGAGTGACCACAACTTTTGTTTTTTCTGCCACTCTTGTCTTTTATATACTCGGTTTTCATGCATAACCACAGTTGATAGGTTTAGATCCTTTATATCAGGATACTCTCCCATGGATCCAGTGTACCAGGTAAAAGCTTGGGACCAGGGCCACTTAGTATTGTTCTGGCTAGAGGTATTTCTCAGTTTTTGGATTGTAATTATGATTATAAACAAGAAAATTTTCTCAATTAAGCTCTTGCAGCTTAGGTTACAAAACATTCTCACCTACAATGCATTTATTTTGTTTGAGTGAATTTTAGTTTTAGTCTTTTATCTCCTGGTGTTACTTTCTAAGAGGTTTTGGGAGCTTTCTTTACTCGGGAGTGGTGAATCTAGACGTTTTGCTTTTGGATCTTAATTGCTGTGAAAGTGGTGAGAAGCACTTGGAATGGTCCTTCCCACTGTGGCTCCAAGGTCTTTTCTGTAAGAGACTTGACATACACATAATCCCCAGGCTGTATGTCATGCACTGGCCCATCTATCCCTCTGCTGGGAGTTCTAGCCACATGTTTCTCAATTTTTCTGAGTTGTTTATCTAAGGCTATCATATAAGCAGTCAGCCTTTTTTTCTCAGTTTGGGTGGATATGCCTTTCTGTACACCATATGGTCTCCCATAAAGCATTTCAAAAGGGCTCAGCTTTTCTTTACTTCTGGGCTTAGTTCGAATCCGCAGCAATGCTAACGGGAGGGACTGGGGCCAAGGTAAATTAGCCTCTTGCCTTAGTTTCACAATTTGTTACTTGATCACATGGTTCATTTTCTTAACTTGGCCACTTGACTGGGGACGGTATGGTGTGTGAAGTTCCCAGTCTATGCCCACATGCTGACTAATCTGTTGGACTATTTTTGAAATGAAATGTGGTCCCCTATCTAAAGATATTGTGGCTGGAACTCCAAAGCGTGGTATTATTTCTTGCAGCAGCACCTTGGTTACTTCCCGGGCTTTGGCAGTCCTGGTGGGGAGAGCTTCTGGCCATCCTGAAAAGGTATCTGTTAATACCAATAAATATCAATACCCCCCTTTTCTTGGTAATTCTGAAAAATCAATTTGCCACTGCTGACCAGGTCCATGACTTTTTCTAATTTGACTCAGGTTTGGTTTAAGGGTATTTTTAGGGTTAGTCTGGAGGCAAAGGTCACACTGCCGGGCCACTTGAGTGATCGTGGCATATAAGTTACTGGCAGTGATCTTTCCAATCAAGTAATTATACAAAGCATCAATTCCTTAGTGTGTTTTCTGATGTTCTTCTCTTACTAATGGTCATAGTAAATGAGAGGGGATAACCAGTTTTTTTTTCTGCTGTAACTGCCCATCCTCCTGGTTATATGTTTCCTTTTGATCCTCAGTTAGCATTCTGTCCTTTTTATTGTACACAGGCTTACTTTCTTGGGAGATTTGGCCATTGGGAATCAGGGCTCCTTCTACTGTCACCTCACCTTTTGCTGCTTCTTTTGCTTCTTTGTCCGCCAGCTTGTTTCCCCCTTCCAATTCTGAGCTCACTTTCTGATGTGCCTTAATGTGCATGATTGCCACTTTTTCAGGCAGTTGAACTGCTTCCAGCAGCCGTATTATTTCTTGTGCGTGTTTAATGTTCTTTCCTTGTGAATTTAACAGTCCTCTTTCTTTCCAGATGGCTCCATGAGCATGTACTACCCCAAATGCATATCTTGAGTCTGTGTAAATGTTTATCCTCTTTTCTTTTGATAGCTCTAATGCACGAGTTAGGGCAATTATTTCTGCCTTCTGTGCAGAGGTACCTGCTGGTAACGATCCTGATTCGATCAAGTCTCTGGATGTGGTAACTGCATACCCAGCATGTCATTTTCTATTCATGATGTAGCTGCTCCCATCGGTGAACCAGGTTTCTGCATCATCCAAAGGGGTGTCTTTCAGGTCTGAGCGGCTGGAGTAAGTGGCTTCAATGGTCTCCAGGCAATCATGATGAATTGGCTCTCCTTGGTTCCCGATAAGGAAAGAAGCTGGGTTGACAATGTTAGTTTCCACTATTTCTACATCGTCTTGTTCTACCATGATAGCTTGGTATTTCAGGAATCGTTCTGGGGAAAGCCAATGGCCTCCCTTTGTTTCCAGCACTGAGGATACTGTGTGAGACACTAGCACAGTCATTTTCTGGCCCAGGGTGAACTTACGGGCTTCCTGAATGTTCAGCACAACTGCAGCCACTGCCCTGAGGCAACCCGGCCATCCTTTAGCTGCTGCATCCAGCTGCTTGGAGAGATAAGCAACTGCCCTTCTGTATGGGCCCAGGTCCTGTGCTAGTATTCCCAGGGCAATTCCCTGTTTCTCATGAGAGAAAAGAAAGAATGGTTTACTCACATCTGGCAGTCCTAATGCAGGGGCTGACATGAGGGCCTTTTTCAGCTGACCAAAGGCCTGTGTGGTTTCTTTTGTCCAGTGGAGGTTTCTACTCCCATTTGCAATGAGTGAATACAGGAGTTTCACAAGTAATCCATAGTTGTAAATCCACAGTCTGCACCATCCCGTCATGCCCAGGAAGGTTCTCAGTTCTTTTATTGTCTGGGGTCTCGGGGGTTTGGCATATTGACTCTATGCGCTCTCTCCCCAAAGTCCGTTGTCCAGCACTGATTTCATAGCCCAGGTAGATGACCTTTTGTTTTACCACTTGAGCCTTTTTCTTTGTTACTCTGTACCCCTGAAGCCCCAAAAAGTTTAAGAGGCTTACCGTCCAGGCCACACATCCTTCTTCTGTGGGGGTGGCTATTAGGATGTCGTCCACATACTGCAACAGTTTTCCAGGTCCTTTGCAAGTTGTTCTCCAAACAGAGTGGGGCTGTTTTTGAATCCCTGAGGCAAAACTGTCCATATGAGCTGAGTTTTGCGTCCACTTTTAGGACTCTCCCACTCAAATGCAAAAATTCTCTGGCTGGCTTCATGGAGAGGGAGGCAAAAGAAGGCATCCTTCAAATCTAAAACGGTAAACCAAATTAGCTCTGGTGTTAGACATGTTAACAAGGTGTATGGGTTAGCCACCACAGGGTAAAGATCCTCAGTTATCTTGTTAACTGCACGTAAATCCTGTACAACCCTGTATGTACCATCAGGCTTGCGGACAGGCAGGATAGGAGTGTTAAAGTCAGATTGACAATCCCTCAACAACCCTAGCTGTAAGAAATTTTCAATTATCGGGCTAATTCCTTCTCTGTCTTCCTTTCTTAGGGGGTACTGCTTGATTCTGACTGATTCTTTTCCTTCTTTGAGCTTAATTTGTATTGGGAATGCATTCCTCGCCCTTCCTGGTACATTGGAGGCCCATACCCCTGGAAACACTTGGTTTAGTATCTCCTCGCTAATTTCTTCTTTAGCCTCAGTAGCTGTTAGTATTAAACTCAATACGTCTATGTATTTTTGATCATTTACCTCCAGAGTAACCTCCCCATTTTTAAAAGAAATGGTTGCCTGTAATTTCTCCAATAAATCTCTCCCTAGGAGTGAATCCGGGGAGTTGGGCATGTATAGAAATTTATGAATACCCCACTGTTTTCTATATTTGTATTTGAGTGGCTTGCAAAAATATGCTATTTCAGATTGGCCAGTTGCTCCCCGCACCCTAACATAATCATTCCCCACTGGCACCAAGGCTTTATTTAAAACTGAAAATGTTGCCCCCGTGTCTACCAGAAGTTCCACCTCCTTCCTCTCCTTCCCCAGTTTAATTTTTATAACCAGTGGATCTCCTGGGGTAAGGTCTCCCGGTCCCTTTCAGTCATCTTTTGTGTGGGCGACCACCACCTCCTTCCCCCAGTTCCCCTTCCCATTTCTTCTTAGTTCAGGACATTCATTCTTCCAGTGTCCAATTCTTTTGCAGTTTGCACACTGGTCTCTGCTCAGCCGGGGTGGTCCTTGCCTAGGTGGTCCTTGTCCCCACCGCCCTTTCCCTTCCTCCTTTACTACTGCCATTAATTTTCTCATTCCTTGCTTATATCCTTCTTCTCGATTGCTGAAAACCCTCCATGCTTCATCTAACAAGGCCTCTAAATTCTTTCCCTCTGGTCCCCGGAGCTTTTGAAGTTTCCTCCTAATATCTCCTGTAGATTGCCCTAGAAATAAATTTACCAGCTGCTGTATCCCTATCTCAGATTCAGGATCTAATGGTGTATGGCGGCGCATCACATTTCTCAGGCGATCTAGAAACTCAGAAGGGGTTTCGGAGGGAGTCTGTTTAATTGCATACAAGGCTGACCAATTTATAGTTTTGGAGATGGCTTGTTCCATCCCCTTTGCTACCCATTCTTGATAATTTCTTATTTTTACTAATTGCCCTTCATTGTTTGGATTCCAATCTGGATCCTGGAGAGGAAAAACATCCTTAACATCCTCTTGTGTTGTCCTACAAAAGTTTTTTGCTAAATCCCCTGCTGTTTTCAAAACTAACTGTTTTTCTGTCTCTGTTAGTGCATCCAATAATAACTGGACGTCAGACCAGTCCGGGTTATGCTGCTTAATCATATATCTTAACCTTTTAGCTGTTCCTATTGGGTCAGTCCTATAATTTTTGGCAACTTTTTCCCAGCCTTCTAAGTCAATTGTAGAGAAAGGGACTTTAACTAACACTGTTTCTCTCCCGGGTCCCACTGCTGCCCTTAAAGGGGCTTGTATAATTTCCCTTGTTTGTTTTCTGGTCCGAGATGCTATGGGACCGCTTGTGATAGTGGAAGGTTCTTCATTATCACTATCACTGTCAGGCAATGGGGGATATAATATTGTTTGTGAGTCAGAGGTGCATGGAGGAGCAGATGGCCCAGCTTGTCTCCCTTCCAAGGGAGCTGAATCTGCTCCCCTTTGTTCTCTTTGCTCCTCAGGGGGTGGCCCAGATAAAGCTAGTAACTCCTGTGTTTGTGCTTCTGCTTGGTAAACCTTGTCACGATTTGTGCAACGCTGGTTTATTGAGCAGGTACTACAGCATCGTTTAGGCTGCTTTCTATTAGCTTTATTTTCCTTTTCAAGGGCTAATACCAGGGGATCAGAGGGGGCTCTGATCCCACAGTCCCTCTGCCATTCAGGATGATTTCGGAGGGAGAAAAACATTTCTGCATACGAAACTTCAGACCACTTCCCTTCACGTCTGAGGAAAAGCATAAGCTCCAATAAAGCATTATATTCTAAAGTCCCAGTCGATGGCCATTTAGTTCCATTTTCTAGCCGATACAAAGGCCACCACTGTGTGCAGTACTTTACAAGGGTGCGTTTAGATTCTGCACCTCCCGAACTTGCAATCTCCTTCCAGTGAGTTAGAATAGAGCCCAGAGGGCTTGCTTTAGGGATTCCCTTACTCTCTCCTGATCCCATTATCTCTTTTTCCTGTTCTGTTTACACTCAAATCTTTCTCACACTTTTGTACAGTCTCTTCTCAGTCTTTTATCTTATACTCCAAACCTCCGGGACTGCTTGTGATCTTTCACAAAAGTCCTCTAAAATCTCTGATTTATGGCCCTCACCCCCCTGTATGCCACAATGAGCACCAGTATTAAATCTTCTACTCAAGAAAAAACCACCACTTGCTCTCCACAAGACATACACTTAACTAACACCCAGGCTAGATGCTGTCTTGCTTACAGAAACAGATAGTTCCACTCCTTCTTTTCGCCTAGATGTTCCAACCCTTTTGATGCAGGCAACTTTTAATCTAATGAAACCACATTCCCTGCAGAGTCTTATATGGCCTTTCTAAAATTCGCTGGTGTCTCCTTTTATCACCCAATTACTTTCGGGGTTACAAACTCCCAAGGGTCAAGCTCAAGCCACTGGGGAGAAAGACCCCTTCCAGTCGTGTTTGCCACAGTTAGAACGACTGTCACCAATGCCCTATCTGTGGTAAGGCACACTAGACCGAAGGCAATACTCACAGTAAAAACATTAAGACAAACATCACTAAGCTGGAACAACATTTATCACACAAACCCTGAAGACAATACTCACAATAACCCATCCCTGTAGAAAACACTGCATCAAAGTAGAATGCAAAAAAGAAACACCCTTAAGAGCAGAGCTCCAAGCCAGCCACACTAAACAAACCCAAAAGATACGCGGTAATAGAAAATACGAAAAGTAAAAATGCAAAGAGTTCCTTCATGCACACATTAAGGAAGGAATATATATATAATGGGTAATTGACTGCAATTACACCTTTCAACAATAGCAATATTACCTCAAAAACACATCGCAACTCAAACCCACGGTTAGCTCACAAACACTTTCAGGCACTCACAAAACCAAACACAAAACACATCCGAACTTTTAGGAAAACTCGCACACTCAACCAAATAGCGGCAATAAACCAGGAATTTGCTCGATTCACCCCCAGAATCGCTAGCGGCCGACCCACGGTCAACGAACCCCTCCCTGCTGCCTTTCCTTCGGTCAGCGGTTCCTCCCGCTTGTCACACGTTTGACCCAGCAATTGCTTGCAAGCCCAAACCCACCAAGACTCTCTTTGTGCGCCCAGACGTCTCTGGGCGGCTTACCAATAATCTTTACAAGGCCCCTTTTTAAAGAAATACATACCATTTCTCTGCTGTTTAGGAGATCGTTGTCTGCCCCTGCAGTGAACGACTCGAGAAGCGGAGCTCCATCCAGGGAAAATCCCAGGGGCGCCTTAGGAAGTCCGCACCCTGGCCGGTCCTACGGCTGGGCAGAGAACGTCCCTTCGTGGTCGCCAAAATGACACGCGGAAAGACTCTAAAACTCAGAGACAAAGTGAGTTTTAAAGTAGGTATGTAATTTATTCAGCGCTGGGCGCGATGCGGGATAGCTCCCAAAGGCATCCGCACCCCGCACTCACTTCCATTCTCTTTTAACCTCTAGAATGTTACATATGCATCAAGTTTCACAATACACCTATGCATAGTTATTCCTTGGCTCCTCCTCTCTCTGCTTCGTATGTTAATTGTCTTATCAGTCCTTTGCGTCTGCGCAGGTGTCT
Organism: Sylvia atricapilla; assembly: GCF_009819655.1. Lineage (NCBI taxonomy): Eukaryota > Metazoa > Chordata > Aves > Passeriformes > Sylviidae > Sylvia > Sylvia atricapilla. The sequence continues at coordinate 19,308,561 of NC_089173.1, read as the reverse complement.
CTGGTGGTCATCCTGGGGGTCTCAGAGATGAAGAGGGATAGTCTTCCTCGGAGATGAACTTCTGACCTTGCTGTCTTGCGCATGCCCACTGATCCTCTGGTCATAGTTCAAGCTCTGAAGCCAGGCTTCTCTGGTCCTGGGGGCTCGAGGTGCCTCACTGTCTCAGTGTCTTTGGTAATCCTGCATTCTTTTCTTTTGTTCTGCCCCTTATCAGGCACCCCTGCATTCCTCCCCTGCTGTTCCTGTACGCAGTCTCCTCTCTCGTAGAGCAGCCAAACACTGTTGCTGCTTCTTTTCTGCAACAGTGGCGGCATGGTCTTCAGAACCGACAGCACGGCGTGTACATTCTGCTGGTACCGCCGGGCCTAGTAACACGCTTACGCCAGTATGGTGGACTGTTACAAAAGGCTTTTATTATCTCAAATATGCAGTTTATATACTCTGGGGTCTTTACTACGTCAGAGGGGTATTGCTACATTTCCTGGGTTAGAAGGGAGAATGGAAAAGTACTGGCACATGTTAGTAGGGGCTTACATTCTTGTGGTGATAGCTTATCTTTGGGGGTTGGAGTGTTCTCTGCTCTTCCCATTACACCCGCGATCTTCCGAGCCGCCTATCCCTATCCAACCACATCTTCCCCCCCATCTTTTACAAAAGAACGAGGTAGTTATATATATATATATGTATATAGACACTAAATGAGGTAGAAGGTTAGGATTTAATAAGGGAAGAAGGAGTTTGGAAACCTGAGTGAGGTTTTTGCCAGGCAAGTTTGGAAAATCTTGTGACTGGCAGTGTTCCTTGATTAATTCACAGCATTTCATGTTGGCCTATGAACAGAATGTTAGTCTGTTCTAGGCGAGCTTTGACAAATGAGACTATCTTGTTCAGCAGGCGTGGTCCGAAGGTAGCAGCTAAAAGTAGCATTGCCAATGGGCCTACCAAAGTGGAGATTAAAGTGGTTAACCATGGGGATTGGTTAAACCAGGATTCGAACCAGCCTTGCTGAGCTTCCCTATCTTTCTGTCTCTGAGCCAGTCTGTTTCGGAGTTCTGCCATGGAGTCTCTGACGACTCCGGTGTGATCCGCATAGAAGCAGCATTCCTCTTTCAAGGCGACACACAGGCCTCCTTGCTGCATGAACAGGAGGTCCAGTCCTCGCCTGTTCTGCAGGACCATTTCTGAGAGTGAGGAGACTGACTTCTCTAAGTAGGAAATAGATTTCTCAATCCTCTGCAAGTCCTCATCTATGGTCATTTGTAGCTGAGACAGACCTTGATGTTGCGTTGCTAGGGCCGTGTCCTGGTTTGGAGTAAGTTAGGGAAGAACCTCCAAAAGGAGTCCCCTAAATAAACCTCCACCACCCCTTCCCCCCCCAGCCCTGGGTTCGGGAAGGAAAATACCTCGGAGGAAAAGTGGAAAAACCGGTTTATTGACAAAAATGCACTCCCCAACACCGAATAGTGGGAAAAGACGGGTTACTGTGACGATGGGGAGGGTGCTGACGCGTCTCTGTCTGGCCCGGGTCTTCTCCAACTTCTCAGGTCAGGTCAGGTCCGGAGCCGGTTCAAACCTTGGGGGAGGAGGGGGAGAGAAAGGAAGGAGGGGAAAAAAAAACAAACAGAAGCAGCGGGGGGAAAGAAAAACGGCGGCAGGGGCATCCGGAGAGCAGAGCAAAGCAAAGCGAAGCGAAGAAGGCAAAAGCAGCCAAGCCAGCTGAAGCCAGAGCCGAAAGCAGCCAAGAAGGAAAAAAGGAGGCAGGAACTGCAGGCTCCCGCCCAAGTGGGCGGGATTCAGCTGCGAGACATAACAACATATCCAAGATATGGGATGGATATATGGGATAGGAGGCAGCTCAACCCAGAACAGGCCGAAACACCTGTGGCCGTTCTGGTTGCTCCTAGGCCGAGTAGCATTGCGATAGTTACACTTGTCATTATCTCTCTTTTGTGGAGCCTGTTGGATTTTTCGAAAAGGCTGTACATTTCTTCATCTGAGTGTTACAGGACTCCAGGAACAATCAGAACTTGGACACAGAAGTCGTTAGAATCATTGAACTTGGGAAGAAATACACACGGACTTACTCCAGATCTCTGACAAACCCACATTGCAGACGCAGACGGAACTACCCACTTATTGTTTTTTCTGCTGGGCTTTACAACTCTGGTGCAGACATTCCCTTTTCACTCAGCTAGGGTTGCATTACCAAAGCATTTGCCTCGATCTGTGACTTGACTCAGGGTAATACCTCTGCGGGGTGTGTCTCATCTGCACTGGTGAGGTGCATCAGCTGTGGAGTAACTGAATGGGGTGTTTAAAGCAACTCCTTCATAGAAAGGGGGTTGGACATCATAACAAAGCCAACAGGAATTGGTTAGGTTAGGGTTAGATTCGTTCAGGGATAGGAAGGTAGCTTCTAACATACGAAGGATTGGGTCCGGGTCTGACCTGGCTAAACGGTCTATCTGAAAGGCTTTTGCATCGCTAATTGGGATTTTGGTGACGCTTGTGGGTAAGGCTTTGGGGTAGGTCATGTTTCTCTTTGTCTGCGTGCTTTTAATCACCTTGTTGGGTCCAACCGCTCGGGATGCTGAGGGTTGGAGCCTGGTAATTCGCACATTCACCCACTTTTTCGACCCTTGAAGGACCACTGTCCATGCTTTACCCACTGTCCAACTAGGATGATTGGGCTGCAAGACTGTCATGTTATAGTATATGCATTTTCGAAATCTAGGGATTTTATAGCTGTTTCGATAGGAGTTTCCATGTACAAAGAGAGGTGTCTTGCAACCTGCGGGTGCCCAGGTGAACTGTAGGAACTTGTTGGGCTCTTGTGGGTTTATGTGACCCTTTTGCAGTTCCCGTTCAACCAGTTCTAATAATGCTGCCACTCAAGGCTCTGACAGGGGCCACTGCTCGACGCATACAGGGTCTGATGAGTTCCAAATCAATTTGATTGGCAGCAGAGGGTGTAAGGCAGTGGCCCTCATTATAAATTTGTGATCCTGACTCCGAGCATAGCCAGGACATCCCTTCCTATTAAGGGTGGAGAATCTTGCAAAATGTAAGGGTAAATTGCAACTGTTTGTTCTGGTCCCTTTTTTGTGTGAAGTATTATAGCCACCAATTGGGTGCTTTTCCATGCCCTGGATTGTCCCCCCACCCCGTTCACCGGAGGGACTTCTTTTATTTGCCAATGTCTGGGCCAATGTGATTGGGGAAAAATGGTGCAGTCTGATTTAGTGTCTGCCAAAAACTGAAGCTCCAAAACGTGAGGGTCTTGACTGACATAGAGTTGACATGTTCCCCACATTCTCAAGGGCTCCTTCCCTACTTTCATGACCAGGGCCACTCAGGGGTTCCGCTCTGGGACGTCCCCTGCTGACCCTGTGACACTGGCACAGTTTGTGGTGGTGAAGGGTGCATAATTGTTGCTGGTGGTGCTGCGCAGTTCTGCCACTGAATGGCTGGCGGGGATGAAATACTAACTGGTTCCTGTATATATATGGGGTATGAAGGTCCCCTGCCCCACTGGGTGTTAGGAAGGATGGGCCATCTCGCAGTGGGAGGAGGCTGAGTATGGCCCACATGCCCCCTCCCCCTTCCGTTTCCCCGGGGCCTGGATCTACATTCCTTGGCCACATGGCCCTTTCTCTCACAATTCCAGCAGGTCGGTCTCTGGCGCTGTTGGGTCGAGGGTGCTGCCACGGGCTGCTGTGCTGGCTGGGGACAGCTTGCTGCTACATGACCTGCTTGGCCACACCTCAAGCATGCCATGGCATTGGTTATGGTATGAACCACAGCCTGCATAGGTATTAGCTGTTCTTCTTTTACCACATGTTTGATCATGTCAGCCAAGCTGGCCCCTGCTGGCAGAGAGCGCAGGATATCTTTGGTGACAGTGTTACACTGTTGTTTCAGACAATCAGTCACCACAGGTCCTCTTGCAGCTGCAGGCAGGGTAGATGAGTCAATTGCAGCTTGCAAACGATCTACGAAGTGTGTGAAGCCTTCGCTTTTCTCCTGCTTGATAGTGGACCATGGTGTTGACTTGTCCACTACCCGAGAAGCCGCTCTTATGGCCTCCCTAGCTGCTCTGGTTGTTGCTTTCACTTCCTCTGCTGAGAGGTGTGTTGCCTGGTCCTGCGGTGTAGCCACATCATCATGCTTGCCTAGCAGTCTGGACAGGGTGGAGCCGTGGAGAGGCTGTCCCTGCCCTGAAGCTTGAGCTAGTGCAGCTGTGCAATGATCGGACCATTCCTGCTGAAATACAATCAGCCCTGCCCCGTCAAAAAGCATATGGGTTACCTGTGAAATATCGAAAGGCAGCATATCATCATTGCTAAAAAGACCATCCAGCAGTGTGGACACAATGGCTGAATTAATCCCCTTTTCCTGAACCGCTTTCACCACTGCTTGTACCTCCTTTGTGCTCAGCGGGGTGTAGGTCCGCCTTAAGTTCTGCCATGCACCGGTAACTCTTACAGGGAATGCATGTATCGCAGCAGCCGGTTTCCATTCGGCGCATGCTACCTTTATTTTTCCCCAATCGGTGAGTTTGTACTGAGTTTGTTCCCTTACATTGTTAAAAGCTTTGCTCGGTTTCGCTGTAAACCTCATAAATTCTGTTATCTCCGTTTCTGTATCAGACTCGGAGCTCTCTGTATAACTAGCCGCGGAGCTGTGGCTCCCCTCCGTGTCGGAAGCAGACTGGTGGTAGACTTCCGGTTTGCTATGCCTTTTTGTCGGGCTCCGCCCCCGTTCCGCCTTCCGCGGGTGGGTTTGGTCGTCCCCTCGGGTTCGGCCCCGTTCCGCCTCCTGCTCCCGGCCCCTCCCCTCCTCCCGGGGGTGGCGCCGGCGCGCCTCTTGGGGGCAGTCCTATTCCCACCCCCTGGGCTCGCCCCGTCCCTCTTGAGGAGGGGTTCCCTTGTAAGATGGCATTGGGAGCAGTTTCCGATCGCGTGTCCGCCCATCTCGCTCTCCCGCGCGTGCGCTGTGGAGACCGGCAGGTCCGGACTTCTACTGGTCTGCCGCGTACGCGTGGTCGCAGGGGTTCGCACTTCCGGGTTTTGTGCGCCATGCGGTCGGCCGCCCCGCCCCCGCTCTAGACGGTCAGCGCCATCTTGGCCATATGGAGGCGGTGGCGGCGGCGGTGGGGCTGCCGCTTGTGCCCCGGCGCCAGCCCTTTTCTCGGCGTCCCTCGCTTCACGCGCGAGCTTTCCCCAGAAAAACCGCGTGCATTCCTCCGCCTGCCGCCGTGGCTCAGCGGTCGGAGAAACCACGGTCTCGGGCTCTGCTGGGGGAGTCGCTGCCCGGCGCGCTCGGCGGGAGCGCCTCTGAACCCGGCGAGGTGCCGTTGCCGGATACACTCGGACCCTGGACGCGGCGGGGAGGAACGATCGGGAAAACCACGGTTTTTTCGGGTGGTTTCAGATCCGGGGGTTCCCGTGGGAGGGTCTGGGGGTCTCCTGTGGGCTCCGGTGGGTTCAGGCATGCGCTCGGGGAAGGGTGTAATGCGCCCGCTTCCCGCGCGTCCCCGGGGGGTTCCGCGGTCCCGTAGCGCCCCCCCTTCACTCCCCGCGTGTCTCCGGCTGGTCCCACGGTCTTGTAGCCCCCCCCCTTTTTGCTGCGTAACGGCACATAAACATGTTTTTGCAGCGTTCCAAGTTTCTTGTTCTTCTATTGCTTTCCGCAACGCTTTCTCAACTTTTCCCTATGCTTTTAAAACTTTTCCGCTGTCGGTGGCTTTTGTATCTTCAGCCAGAGCAGCAGTATATCTCTTCCAATCTTCTGATTGTAATATATCTACGGGGCGCTTTATCGCGCCCAAATCCAAAAGCCTTGCAATAGCAAGAAATAAATCCCTTTGGTCGCACCGTATCCCCCAGTGGACCTCCATCAGACTTACAACCTTCGCTAAGGCTTCCATGCCGTTTGCTGGTTCATGGGGCGTCCCCCTGTCCTCCTTCGCAGTAGATCGGGCCAGCCGCTACTGCCGCTGTCTCCTTCCAAGCGAAAATCCCGTCCGCCAAGGTTCTCCCGGGTTTCGGCACCACTTGTTGCTGTTTCTTTTCTGCAACAGTGGCGGCATGGTCTTCAGAACAGACAGCACAGCGTGTACATTCTGCTGGTACCGCCGGGCCAGTAACACGCTTACGCCAGTATGGTGGACGGTTACAAAAGGCTTTTATTATCTCAAATATGCAGTTTATATACTCTGGGGTCTTTACTACGTCAGAGGGGTATTGCTACATTTCCTGGGTTAGAAGAAAAAATAAAAAAGTACTGGCACATGTTAGTAGAGGCTTACATTCTTGTAGTGATAACTTATCTTTGGAAAGTTGGAGTGTTCTCTGCTCTTCCCGTTACACCCGCGATCTTCCGAGCCACCTATTCCTATCCAACCACAATACACACCATCTGAATGCCTATCCTTTAATTATTATTCTTCTAATTTTTTATGATTTATATCCTCTAATTTCTAACCCCATATTTCACTTAGGAAAAGGTCATAATTTCAAAGGAGGAGATCGCTGAAAAGCAGAGACAGCTTAAGGAAGTCCGCCCGGCGCCGGGCCCAGAGGGTCGGACACGGCGGTTCGAGTTCCCACCCCGCGGCTTGGGGGAGCGAGGGGCGGGGCCGCCCGTGCCTGGGCAAGAAACGCCCCCCTACGGCGGGGAGCGGGCAGCGGCGGCCGGGCCGGGGGGACCCGCCCGCCCCTCCCGTGGCCCTCAGGGCACACCCACGGCCCCTCAGCGGTCCTGGGCTCTTACAGAGAGCCGCATGTCTGCTCGGCAACACGCAGCATCCCTGCGTTCCCCTCAATGCAGCATGCATTTTGTCCTTCTCGTCCCTGCACCCCAGAATGTCTTCTCCACAGGAGTCGAGTTTTTCCAGTTACGATGTCATCTCACGCTTGGCCACTGCCTTATGATAACACCTCCCTGCCAACAGCAGCTCCACTGTGTAGTGTTCCTCTTTCACAGGTTCACTTCCCATCCATTGACCGATCCCTTGTTTCTCTTAAGGGTCAAATTCTCACCACTTAAACCCTAAGGTTTCCTTCCTTGCCTGTTCTTCATCGTCTTGTTGGCATGCACCACAGCGTAGCAAATATGGCAAGGCCTTAGACACGACTTTGGTCCCTGACACACAGGCTCCTTGTCCCACTGCGGGCCTTCAGGGTGTTCAGCAAGACCCTCAGCTCCACAGTGGTGTGTGGAACTGGACCTTTAGCACAGGCACCTTTCCAGCCTGATGTGGCCTCGCTCCCTCATGTGTCTGCACAAAACACGGCGTGGAAGATGACGGCATCAGGGGCCTGTGTGTCGTTTTTACGCCACTTCAGCTCCACAGAGATGCAGATAAAGTGAAGAAGCCAAAGTGTTTATTAATTAAAGGCAAAGCAAAGGGATGAGCTGGAAGGGTAAAAAAGGAGATGGGGAGGGTCTGAGGGCTTAAGCTAAGGAGCTGTCAAAAGGGAGAGAGAGGGATGAAGCAACGCGAGCATCCCACAAGCTCAGCGGTGCCAGTCATCAGCTGTGCTTGCAGCTACAGTGGCAGTGGGAGGTGCCGTCCTCTTCAGTGTCTGCTGGTGCTGTTCGTGGGACACTGCTTCACTGCATCCTGAAAATGAATCTAATCCTTCAGTTCTTCTGCCAAACTGGGCTTGAAAGGCAGAACACAGAGGAAGAGAGCCACAGTCAGGGCGCACACCTGCAGGAATCCTAGGAGACCCTCCTCCCAAGGCCGTTCCTCTCAGCTCTTGCAAAGGCTCCAAGATCGAGAGGCCAACAGCATCAGCCAGAAAGTGCTGACCTGAATCCTCCCCGTGTCCCTGAAATCTCTCTGTGCTATGCCCTCACCACCCCTCGTCCACACAGTGAACAAAGCCCTCCACAGCCGGGCCAGGTCACACAGCTCCCTGTCTAGGCAGTGCAGCCCCTCCCTGCCATATCCCACTGCCAGCCCACGGCCATCACTCACCCTCACTGAGGACCTGGAGCGCTTCCTTCTGCCCACTCATAAGCATCCTGGCCATCTCTGGGAACACAGAGCCTGTCAGGGCCCCAGCGGCACCGCGCCCTGCCAGCGGCGTTGCCGGCCCTGTGGCCACACGGCCTCCTGCCCCAGCAGGGCTCAGCCCGGGCCCTTGCCGCATGCTGCCGCCCCAGGGCACGGCTGCCAGAGGGCGGCAGCAGCCCTGACGGCAGGCGGGGCTCCACAGCACTGGGCCCGGACGCCGCCGCAGCTGGGGCAGCAGCCGGGGTCGGGGCGGGGGCCGAGCTGCGGCGGGCCGGGGAGGGAGCCCGGGCTCGTGGCTCACTGATGAACCTGATGGCCGCCTCTCGCAGGGGCTCCTGCGGGTTCTCCAGGTACGGCAGGGCCTGGCGCAGGGTCTCGGCCGCTCGGCTCCTGTCGTCTGCCAGCTGCAGAGAGCGGCAGCAGGGAAGGGTTGGCGCGGGCTCTGCCCCTCGGCCGGGCTCTCGCCGCGCCCGGCCCTGGCCTCCCCTGGCCACACAGCCGCGAGGCCCGGCCAGCAGCTGCCGGCACCAGGCTCTGCAGGGGGCACAGGGCCAGGTGCTGCCCTGGGAGCCGTGGGGCCATCCCGCAGCCCCACTGGGCCGGGGCTCCATGGGCACCCGGCTCGGGGCCACACCAGCCTGGAGAAGAGCCCGCGCGGCCCGGGGAAGAGAGCGGCGTGTGGGGCGCAGGCTGGAGCCCCTGGCAGCACCACTGGGCAAAGGGCCACAGCTGCCAACACCACACACTTAGGGCCGGGGAAAGAGGCTTCTTCAGGCTGGGACTCGGGCTTTTCCAGGCCATCCTTACCAGACAGTCAGTGATTTTCAATGTCTGCTCTGTCTTCAGCACCTCCTGGAGATCCGTCTTCTTCAAGAACTTGGTTGCACAATGCAATGTTTCCCAAGAGGCCTGGAGAGCAGCAGAAATGACGAGATGGCACCACTGTCTAAGACACAGGACTTTCATCCCTGTGCCAAGGCCAGGAGGAGGCTGCCGCCTGGGAGGCACCAGGGCAAGAGGCAGCCGAGCCCCCTCCAGGGATGCACCAGCATCACACAAAACCTCACCTTTGCCACATCCCAGCTCTCATCATGGCAGTGCAAGAAGAGAGGGAGCAGGCTCTGGCTCACAATTCTCTCCAGGGGCTTTTTCCCCTCACCCACTACCAACTCCATCACTTTCTGAAGAAGTTGAATGGAGAGGAGCTGCACATGGCTGTTGTCCTGTAGGAAAGAAGGAGGAAATGACCTAAGCACGAACTTCTCCAGCCCACATGGAGAAAGGCATGAAAATCCACCAAGCACAATGTTTCTGGGCCACAGCCAGTGCCTGTGACTAGGGGCAACAGAGCCTTACGTTTTCAAAGAGTGGCAGCAGTAGACTGGCCAGGATCAGGGCAGAAGCACTAGATATCATGAGACGTTTTCTCTGGAGCATATTCATGAAGACAGAGAGGCCCAGCAGATCCAGAAAACTTTGAGACAGGCTGCGTATAGGTCTGGTCTGTGTGGAACACAAGGCTATGCTGTGAAGCCATGAACAGCTGCACCACCAACAGCGGCCCCCTGGCACTGCAAGCCCAGCCTGCTGCTGCAGGGCCCAGAGACCAAAGGCCTGTCCCAAAGCACCCGGGCAGCTGAGGCAGGAGAGCTTGGAGCAGCTGCCTCAGCTCCTGAAGCCCAGCCAGCCCACTGGGCTGCTCTCCCCAGTGCAGCTTCAGCCGCTGCCCCCGTCTCACCATGGAGGGCTCCTTGCTGAGCACCACAAGACCTCTGAGCGCCAGGCGACGCCTCTGCCTGCACACGCTCTGCAGGTACCTTGACATGACGTTCAGGACTGTGTCACAGCACTTAGTCACGTCCAAGCACTGGAGGACCTGAAAGGCACAGGGCAGTGACACAGGGCCAGGCCGGCAGGACCCCGGAACCGCACAGGGCCGGCCCCAGGCAGCAGCAGCACAGGGCACAGGCGGTGTCCCATGCACGGGATGTGGCTATGAGAGGGCAGAGAGCTGGGAGGCAGCTCAGCCAGGCAGCTGGCCTTCAGGCTCACCTCCACAAGGAATGCCAGTAAAGGCAGATCCCAGCTTGGCTGCTCCTTGCTGAGCCTCAAGACAAGGCGGTATGCAATGTGGGAACACAAGCGGATCAAGTCACGGCGCATCTCCCTTTCAGGAGGAAAAAGGCACAAAGAGCCTGAAGTGGAGGGAGGGAAACCTTTCCCAGGACTGACTCACAGATGTCCGGTCTTTCCCCAGCATCCCAGGAGGAGATGTGGGCATTTTGGGAGGTGGATCCTCCTTGCACCCAGCCTTTCCCAGCCTTTTCCAGTCTGCTCAGCCGTCCCTCAGTGCTGAGGCTCTCTGGCCCATGAGCATAGGCGCTGTGGGGGGCACCCTGAGCACAGAGCACAAATGCTGGGGACGGAGGAGTGAAGGGAGCCTCACCTGGCCAGTAGACCCATGGCATAGTGCTGGGTGTCAGCACAGTGCATGGTGTCCCATCCGCGCTTGCGCTGCATTGCCATCAACAGAGGCTCATACTGCAGACAGCAGAGCAGAGCCTTCATGGCCTGCACTGCAAACCTGTGTGCAGAGCAAGGCCTGGGTCACACTGGGAGCACTGGCACTGGCTACAAGGGCATGGGAACCACAGAAGGACCGGGACCTGTTGGGGTTGTTGGGAAGGTGGTGTTCCTGCTGGCATGCTCTCCAGAAGTAATCAACTTCCTCTGGCATCTGCTGTGTGGTGATGACAACACGGAGGAGCAGAGCCATAAACAGAGGGTAGGAAGCATGCATCACCGCCTCATGGCGCTGAGGCACCTGGACAATCACCCAGAGCACCAGGGTTGCCTGCAAAAGAAGCAGACCAAGAGAGCACTCAATGCCGTGGTGTCCATGTGGCAGGGCCCCAGGGGAGAGACGCAGGGGGAGCAGCGGGCCTGGTGCCCACTGAGCCTTCCCTTAGCCCAGGTTTCAGCCCAGTGCCTGAGGTAGGGGGAGGATGGAGAGCTGCTGGAGAGGACACCTGTGGACGATCAAAGGCCCAAAAAACTCACAGCCAGGGCAAAAACGTCCTTGTTGTCCCTATCAGAGGTGCTCGTCCTGTACATTGGCAAGTGCTCCATTACACGGACCAGTGTTGGCAGTACCTTCTCCATCGCTTGTCTTGATGAGCCTATGGCTCTCCACATTGTTGCAGCAGCTCTGTGGAATCAGAGCTCAGTGTCAAAGGCATCTCAGTCACACTACCATGCCCTGTGCAGCTCTGGAGGCCAGGTGAGAGAGCCCCAGTGCCCTGAAGGGCAGGGAGGGAGCATGGCAGCAGGCTCGGGAAACAGAGGGGCCCGAGAGTCCTGGACCTCTCTGCCTGTCTGGCAGAGTGCATTGCACAGGCCGTGCAGGGTGATGGCCCTAATGGCTGGTGAGCCCTGAACTCCCAAGGCAGGCAGGCCCCGTACCTGTCACATGTTGGGGCACAGCGCAGGAGGGTCAGCACCACGTCAGCTGGGTGTTCTTTAGCTAACTTCACAATGTCCATGGGCAGCCTGGTATCCACATGTGCCTGGGATGCCAGACTCTGGTGAATGTTCCGAACAATGGCTGGCACCTGGAAGAGGCATGGGGAAGACTTGGAGCGCTGTCCGAGGGAGCAAGTTCCTCAGCTTCCGCCAAGAAGTGCTTCCCTTCCTGCCACACTGTGCTGGCCTCAAAGGCTGAGGGGGCCCAGTGGCTGTGGCTTCAGGGGACACAAGATCTTGGAAGGCCTCCAGCCCTGGCCCCAGGCTGTTTACCTGCTGCTCATAGGAAATACCACTCGTCTGGAAAAAATTCCTAGTGGGAGCAGGAATCACAGTGGGAGTGGCTGTGGTGCCAGTATCTCCGAAGCCCCGAGTCTCTTCACTGTTGACGATTGTTATGACCACATTCTCAGGCACAGCCGTGTCAGCCTTTGCCCTGTGATCATTCATTGCAGGGTCTGAATCTTCAGATTCCTTATCTAAATCTGTGCTGACATCAGGCTCTGCCTGGAGCTCGATCACCCGGCAGTCAGACTCAGCCTCTGTTGCAGTGGTGCTGGTCTTTCTGCGCCAAATGCGCAGGAACTTCCGGAACATCTGCAGGAGAACAAAGGACAGGGAAGAGAGACATGTTGCATGGGTGCTCCAAGCGTGGTGCTCGGCTGAGCAGTGACAGCAGGCCCAGCCCAGGCGGGGATGGCTGCAGGTACCTTCAGTGTTCTTCGGAAGAGGCCACGGGCAGGCTCCTGCTCTTGTGTGCGGTCTGTGGCTGCATCTGGCAAAGAGCGAGAGCAGCAATAGCTGAGGGGCTTCGGGAGAGGCTGGAGAACACAGCCCAGCCCTGTCCTCCCCAGGCTGGGACTGCCCCAGGATGCCCCAGGGGATGCAGCAAGGACGCTGCAATGTTCAGCCCCAGCCCCTCTTCCATCCTGTCCTCGGGCATGTCCACAGCAGGTGGGATGGGATGGGATGGGATGGGATGGGATGGGATGGGATGGGATGGGATGGGATGGGATGGGATGGGGCCGTGCTGGCTGCAGCCATCCTGCAGTGGCCCAGCTCTGCATCTCACCATCCTGCAGTGGCTTGAACTGCTCCACCTCTTCAGGCTCTTGTGCTGGGGCAGCTCCAGGGCCTTTCTTTCTTTTCCCCCTGAATACTTTGGACAGGCCAAGAAATCTGCCCGCCATGCCAGAGCACCCCTTAGAGAGAGGCCTCAGGAAAGCTCTGGGTCAACAAGTTGTGCAGTTGTGCCTTGAAAGCACCTGTGACCGAGAAGCCTCAGGAAGGCTGCAGGACAGCAAGTCCTGCTCTCCGGGCTCGAGGGCTCCTGCCACAATGACAGGAGATTCCTCGTAGAGGATTCAGGTCACCAAATCTCGCAGTCTGGCCTGGAGAGCACAGGCCACTGCGATAGGAGATGCCTTGGAAACCCTCCGAGTCACCAAGCCTTGCAGTCTGGCCGTGAGGTCAGCTGCACGAGTCACTCCTCGGAAAAGCTCCGGGTCAGGCACAAATGAGTGCGCTGTGCGGGGGCTCCTCACAGCACTGCTCTGGCGCGTCCTGTCCCGTCGCCCGCTCCAAAGAATGAGGCGTGGCTGCGTTGTTGCCAGCACCTATGTCACCACATGTCACAAACGGTCCTTGGGCACGCTGTACCGTTCCATGCCATGGTGACCATGGGGCTCCAGCGTGTCACAAAGGGCCCTTAGACACACCACCACCTACCCTGGGGCCGCTCCCAGCCAAAGTGGCCCAGGTTGGAAGGAATCCCTCGCCCCAAGTGTCTAAGACAGCCCTGGGACAGGATCTTTTGGAACGGCTCAAACCATGGGCAAACGCTGCCCTGCTCTGCAGGCTCAGGGCAGCAGAAGGAGCCCCCAGGGCTGCCGACACAGCCACAGCAGGAAGGGCACGGGGCCTTGCACAGAAGCTGGCATGGCCTCCTTGGGACAGGTCCCACCTGGTGGCCACCCTAAAACTGTGGGTGTGACACAGACAAGGAATGTGTGGGCCAGGGCACGAGTGCTGCTCTGACCCCTGGGGCCAGGGGAACACTGAAATCTGCAGATGTGGCAGAGTCCCCACCCAAGGAGACCTGCCACTCCCCTTGAGCCTGGGCAGCACTGGCATCCTCTGCTGCCCCAGAGACCTGTGCGCTGGGGGGCTTCTCTGCCACAGGGCAGCCTAAACCAATGTGCATTGAGGGCAGTGCACCTTCCTACACGGGATGTTGGCAGGAGCACCTGGAGCAGCTGCTGGCAACACTTGGTCTCTTGTCAGAAGCTGTTACTCCATGCTGACATTGTTTTCTCGTTGGAGTGATTTCCTGCAGCACAAGATTACCTTCCCACAAAGGCATAGATAGATCTGGCTTTTAAGAATCCTCTATTAAGGCAAGCTTTTCTTTCCATTCCTCAATTTACATAGTTCAAAAAAGTTTCAAACTTCCTAAATTAATGGGAATGGCCTGAGAACCTGATAGATTTGGAAGTTTCCTTCCCATCTCAAAGAAGCAACACATTTGCCTTAAGGTCATCCATTGAATGTCACTTCACAAAACACAGGACTACACAGAGGCAAAAGAAAGGCCTTGCTTTGGTTTCAAGCATTCTTCTGTGAAGGGATGATAAGAACCCAATTCTCTTAAGGAATAAAAGCTCTCCAGGAATCAAAGTCCACTCAGTGTTACAAAAGTAGCTCAAACAAATGAGTCCATTGCAAAAGGGCTAATCCTCCCTCTGCTACAGATATTTAAGAGGCCAATAAAGTACAGCTTTCCTCGCTCCTTCGCTGCAGGAGAAGCAGGAACTCTAACAGAAAAAGTCCCAACTATTCCTTATGGCCTCCATAACCAAAGCTGTGCCTTCAAACTGGCTCCAATTCCAGCCTAGACCTCTCACCTTCCAGACAGCTCCTTCCCCAACACGCCCACCAACACCAAGCCCAGCTCAACACCCTGCTGGGACGCCCAGCTGTCCCCATCCCCCCTCAGGGCTTTCCCACCCTCCAGCAGACCCCCGGTTCCCTGCGCGTGCCGTGGGATGGCACTCAGGAGGATGTGCTCCAAGGCCTTCCCCGGTAGCAAGCTCAGGCTGCCAGGCCTACGGTTCCTGGATCATCCTTCCCACCGACCCTTCCTGCGCACGGCTGTTCCATTTGCACGTCTGCGCTCAGCTTGGACTTGTCCACTTAACCAGGACTGCTGGGAAAGGATGGACAGCAGCCCGGCTGGCTTGTTCTCCAGCTCCCTCTTTACTCTTGGTGGAGGTAGAAGATTCCAAAGGAAAGCAAGTGGTGTCACAAGTGTTGGGGAAGATGAATCAGCGAAACCTTATAAATATGATTGCTCAGCAAAAGATTCTGAAAATATGAAACCTATAATCGGGATAGAAATGAAAGCTTACTTTGAGTTGTAGGATACTGAGTCTTAGTTACTATATAACCTGAAAACAATGGTCTAGCTAGCTGAAGGAGAATCCTTTCTGATTCAGCAGAACCCTTTCTGCTGGCTAAGGGATCCAAAGGTCAGTGTAGCAAAACAGAAGTTTAAAGAGTAGTTTTTAGAGTTTAAAATATAACCCAGTATGGTAATATAGTAGTTCTTATAGGCTGTATGTAGATTCCATAGGATTTTGTGTCTTGTGTTGGTTGGTCACTGAAAATTAGAATATTCATCACAAAAGGAGATACAATGTATTGTAACAAGGACCTCGCTCTCTTACCTCTTTCTCCTCTGCTTCCCGCTGCTCTTAGCTCGCTCTTACCCTTCCTCTTCCCCCTACTCTTGCTCTCTCCTGCTGTCTTCCCCCCTGCCACATTGCTCTCTCACTCCCTTCTCACTTAGCCCACACCCTCCTGTTCTTTCTCCCTCTCTCTTTGGGACTTCCCTTCAGCCAAGGCTGGTGGCTGAAGGCAAGGCCTTTTTACCCACAACTCTTGCAATAAACCCACATGTTTTAGAATATACAGATCGGCAGAATTCCTTGTCCCAGCTGGCCGCGGATTTGCCTACAAGGAATGGGCAGTATCAGGCACCTTTGGTGAGATGCCTCAGGACTGCTGTATCCTGAGGGAACAGCGTTGGCCTAGATCTGTGGGTACCTGTGCAAGCTGTAAATCCGCTGCCTCATATCGCCAAAAGTTTTAACACAGCAGACGGGTAAGATGTGAGATGTGTGTGAATGAAGGCCTTTTAATTCACAGCTCTCAAAGACAGCTTTTGGGCTCACAGCTGGACAGAGATGCTCCTGCTCACACCTCTGTCCAAAGCGGGGGCTAACACACCCTGTTGCAGGTGCTTGCCTTGGTCTCTGGTTCAGGTCCAGGTGGATTCCAAACCTGCTCTTCACAGCCTTCTCCCTTCCCCTGCCACTCTTCCAAATGTAATGGGCCTCAAGGACTGAAAGGACCACAGAGAGCTAAAGGAGGACACTTGCACCTTCCTCACAGGGAGCTCCTCGGAAAGCGCTTTCCTTGAGAAATCAACCCCTTTCCCCCAGAGGCATTCTACAGATTTGGAGCTTTCCTGGGGAACACAAACACACTCTTAAGAAAGCCTGGCAGGGCTGAATTCCTTCTGGTCCTTTCTGGACAGGCACTCCAGCTCTAGCTCGGATTCCCCCCAGTGTGATTCCAGGTGGAGGTTCAGACGTGCAGCCTCAGGCCCTCTACAAACACAAGCTGCCCGCTGCCTCCTCACCTGCCCCAACTCCTGCCTGCCGTCACAGCAGCAAAACCGGGCTGTTCCCGGCCACAGACCAGAGCCCTGTTCTCACAGGATGCTCTTGCCAGAACCTTCCAGGACTCCCCGCTGCATGTGCAGCACTGTTCACACCCCTCTCCACAGCCTTTGGAACACAGAGAGCACAACCTGTCTGGTGCTGCCATTAGCAGACTGGTGCAGGACTTACCATTTACCACAAAAGAGGTTATCTATTGTATCAGCTGGTACAGTAATTCTGTGCATTCTGCCCCCCACATGAATCCATGAAAGGAGTTGTCTCTGAAACCAGAGGTGCGACACAATAAACATCCCCTCTGATAGCGACCTACTTGCCTTGAGAAAAAGATGTGGAGAGATAAGCTGGAACTTCTGACTGACAGACACTTCACTTTACAAGCTATAAAAGCTACACAAACTTTGACCGAGACAGAAGTCTCCTACACACACTGTGGAAACATGTAGGACTTCTCCTTGAATGTGTGCACATCCTCCTGTGTGTCTTTGTGGATATTTTAAAGGAAATTGAGGGAAAGGACTGTGTATTCCATCATCAATTAGATGGAAGTCACATGAATTCCCCATCTATTCTATTCACTAACTGTAATGGAGGTATCTTTTGTCATCCATTGTATTTTTTATCTACTAGTAGCTCTTTTTGTTTCATCCTGTGTCATAAATACTCTATTTGAAGTCTTATGTCTGTTAATCCTTTGTCTATTCAATAAATAATACTTTTTGTAATAGACCTAACAAGCCATTATTAAGAACTTGCAAATGAGAGACATTTGGGGTGCAGGATGCCTCAAAGAGCTGCTGCCCAAAATCTGAGTCCAAGTGAAGACTTGTCTATGTTCTTGTCTCCCTATTTTAACAGCAGATCCCAAACGTAGGTGGAGGAAGGAGAAGCAGGGGCTGGTTTGCAGCCATGCCCAAGAGCGCTCTCTCTCTCACTTGGTCTCACTTGGGTGCCTTTCTGACTGGCTCCGAGGCAGGGGCTGTGATTCCTCAGTTGTGGGGACCGGAACCGCAGCCGGCATCCCGGCACTGCCTGACAGCGCTCGGGGCAATCGGCACGGTGGCGCGTCCGAGTCTCGGCCACCGTGCTGCTGCTTCGCTTGCCCTTAGGCACACCCAAAGCTCCCCGTTAAGCCCTGATGGTCTCTGGTTCTGCCCTCTTCCTGACCCTGTGCAGGGATGGAGCATTGCTGTGCTTTCAGGAAGCTGTTCTTGGAATGTTCCAGTATTCCAAGCTCCTTTGCCTTCTGTGGATGCTTGCCATGGAATCCCTCACAGCTGGGTTCAGAGCATACTCAGGTTGCTTCTTCCAGAATGCAGGGGCTTCAGGGTGCTCAGCAAGATTTTCATCTCCACAATGTGGAACTGGGACCTTTCAGAACAGGCACCTTTCCAGCCTCATCTGTCCTCGTTCCTCTGTGCCTCTGCACAAAACACAGCGCAGAAGAGGATGGCAGCAGGGGCCTGTGTGTCTTAGGACTCAGGTTTTTACGCTGCTTCAGCTGCACAGAGATGCAGGTAATGCAAACAAGCCAAACTGCTTATTAATGGAAGGCAAAGCAAAGAACGAGCTAGGAGGGAAAAAAGGCATGGGCAAAGGCACAGGGCTAGGAGGGAAAAAAGGCATGGGCAAAGGCACAGGGCGGGAGGTAAGGAGCTGTTAACAAGGAGGGAGAGCGGAGGGAAAAAGATGGGATGGGCAGGGTCTGAGGGCTGGAGGGATGAAGCTATTTACATAGGAGAGGAGGGATGGAGCTATCTACAAGGAGAGGGCTGAAGCCACGGGAGCTTCCCACAGGTTCAGCTGTGCCAGTCATCAGCTGTGCCTGGAGCTACAGCTGATCTCTTTTGGTCTAAAGGTAGTCTCATCTTCCATGGCATCTGGAGGCCTTAAACACACACTGGTTCTTCTGAGCCAGCAGATAAGTGTTCTTCTGCAGCTCTTTCACTGAATATCTCTTGAACTACTTGGCTTGTGTGGGAAGGGCTGTCATCTCTCCTCAGGGCTTGAAGGGCTGGAAGAGAGAAGAACAGAGCAACAGCTAGAACCCGGAGCTGTGGAAATCCTAGGAGAAAGTCCTGTCAGGGCCATCCCGCACAGCTCTTGCCATGGCCACAAGAGAGGAGAGGGCAACGGGATCAGCTGGCCACGAATCCACTCACCCGCATCCTTGAAATATCTCTGGGCTCTGCCCATGCCACTCCTCGTCCACACAGGGAGCAAAACCCTCCGCAGCCGGGCCAGAGATTGCAGCTGTCCCCCCCACCAGCCTACACTGACAGTGCTTGGCCCTCACTCACCCTCATGGAGGAGCTGGAGCTCTCCAGACTGCCCCCGCAGGAGCACCCCGGCGATGCCTGGGGACACAGATGCTGTCAGGGCCGCAGGGGCAAGACACCAGTGGCATATCTGTCAAAGTTGTTAGACCCTTTTAGTAGGGGATGGCTTACCTGTATCCAGGCAGTGGCCACCACTGCCTACTAGTAGAAGAAAGCAGAAAATTAACTTTTAGAGGGAGACTAAAAGTGCACACCCCACATGTAGTTAGAAATATTCTGAATCAAAAAGCTGAGAAATGGCTCACTGATTCTTGAGTGCTAAAATATGAAGCAATTCTAATAAAGAAAGATGATCCGGAAGTAATTAAAGATAAATGCCTTAATCCTGCCTGATTTTTGTATGGAGTACTGTTGGAGTCCAGGACATCCCCTTGGATGACCTGGGACCCTAGGAAGGGAATTTGAGCCCTGGACAGGGAGGTGTGGAGCTGGTCCAGGGGGCTCAGAGACCTTGGCACAGAGCCCAGGAAAACACCGGGTTTGATTTTAGTCCATGGGAGAGGCTTCCGACACAGAGAGAGGAATTGCAAACCACCGGGATGTGAAAACAGTAGTTTAGCAGAGTAGAAGATACAAAATTCAGTAGTTTTAGGGTTCATGGAATAGTGGTAAATAGGGACAAGATGGTGGAATTTGGGTGGTACCTCATGTACTTCTTTTTCCTTGTCCTCCATCTTTTGGGGTGGTGATGGCACAAAGTAGATAGAGTGGATTGAGTCAAAGTAGAAATGACACCTTTAGCGTGGGCACTAGGCATTGGTACAAAATAGTAAATAACTGACACTAGTTATCTGTATAAATGTAAGGGGACGTCCCATTGGTGGGCAGTCACCTTGAGTCCCAGCTGCTGTCTGGATCTCAGCTGAGAATGGAGAAAATTTTGAGATATCAAATAATAATCACCAGAAACCTGAAAACAAACCTTGAAGACTCTGCTTTTTTTATACCAAAGCGACTCGGGGCTTTTAGAGGGCCAAGGACTTTAAACAATCTAAATCTCGGGTGAGGAAACCCTCTCCAAGAGAGAATCAGTAGAAGAACTAGTGCATGATTGCTTAGAAATCATAAACTATCGGACCAAAGTGAGAGAAGATCTGAAAAACCAACCCCTTCAAAGGGGGAAGCAATTATACATCAATGGACCCTTGATGGTAAATCAGGGGCAGCAAATGTCCAGGTATGCCATAGTAGATGAGAAATTAGTAACCTTAGAAAATAAAAGGTTACCCTCCATCTGGTCAGCCCAAGCATGTGAGTTGTATGCTTTAAAATGAACCCTTGAAATATTAACACGAGAAAGGGGAACCATGTATACTGACTCCAAGTACACCTTTGGAGTGGTGCATACTTTTGGGAAAATTCTAGAGGAAAAAGGTCTGCTAAATTCAAAATGAAAAGGATTAATTCATGAAAGGCTTTTTTCAGAAGTATTAGAAGCATTACAATTGTCAGAGGAAATTGCTGTTGTACGTGTTTGGGGACACCAGAAAGGGGCCACCTTAGAAATACAAGGAAACAACGTAGCAGACTTAGAGGCTAAAAATACAGCCGAGTCAGGAGAGGAGAAACTAATGATGATCCTAACTCCCACAGAAGAAATTTGAGATATACCAGTATTCAGTGAAACAGAAGAAAAAGATATTCCTCAAAATAGGAGCAGAAAAAGACAATAAAGGGAAGTGGGTGTTATCGGATGGGAGACAGTTTATAAAGCACTGACCAGGAAAATATTAGAAAATATGCACAACAAGATTCATTGGGGTACTCAAGTGCTAAGTGATCAGTTCCTGAGAAATTTGGGTTGCATAGTGTCCTGGTTTAGGGCAAATTTGGGAGGAAACCTCTGAATGGAGTTCCTCTGGGGAGCAAACCCAAACCCCCCCCCTCCCCCCAGACGGTCTGGGAAAAAAAAAGTTCCTCAGAGAAAAGTGGAAAAAACTATTTATTTAACAAACAAAATGCCCACGAGCATGAGGAGTGGAAAAAAAATTAAACAACAAAACCTCTTGCCACTCCAAAGAGAGATGGCAAAACTGAGGAAGTTCTCGCCAGGAGTTATCTCGGCTCTCTCAGTCTTTTATCAATCCCAGTCTCTTTGGTGCTGGAAAATGCCGAGGTCCAGGGCCCGGTGGGCCACGGATGCCAGATCCCAGTCCTTCTCTGGGTTTTCAGTCCAGAGCAGATTTAAACAATCCCAAGAAAAAAGGAAAAAAAAAAAAAAAAAACACCAGTCCAGAAAGCTTCTTTGCCTCAGCTAGCTAAACTAACTAAAACGAAACAAAACCTCACCCTGGTCACTGTCCGACAATCCGACGAACACACTGCCTCGAGGAAGAAAGAAAAAAAACAAAGCAATGTGGAGGAGTGAACACTTTTCAAAACAAACTGTGGACATCTTCTTCCCTGCTCACCCTCAGAACCACTCTTAAAGGTACAGAACACAACATACAGCACACACAGAACAGACAACTGGGGATACAGAGGTATCATAGTCACCCCAGGACACATGGGAATCTTTGGAACAGCTAAACAAATAACTGAAAGATGTGGGATATGCCAGTAAGTAAACAGAAAAGTCATGAGGGGAGCACATCAAGGAGGGTGTGAATTAGCCTTACGACCCTTTCAAAGTATCCAAATAGATTTTACTGAACTCCCTCAAGTGCAACGGTGGAAATTTCTGCTAGTAATAGATCATTTAACTCATTGGGTAGAGACAGTAGCAACTGTTAAAGCTACTGCCAATGGGATATGCAAAAGTCTTTTAGAACTAATTTTTCCCCAGTATGGAATAGTAAACATCATTGACTCAGACCGAGGAACACATTTCACATCAAAGATACTACAGCAGGTGATCCAAGCTCTGGGTATAGAATGGGAATTACACACTCCATGGCATCCACAAAGTTCAGGATGGGTTGAAAGGATGAATCAAACTCTCAAGAGAACTTTAACTAAACTGATGATTAAAACCCAAATGTCATGGGTAAAATGCCTACCTCTAACCTTGTTGAAAATCAGAACACAACCTAGAACAGATTTAGGGATTTCACCTTATGAAATGATGTTTGCCTTACCTTTTCTGATTTCACCAAATAGTATTGCCACCTATGAAGAAGGGGAGGACAGGATCAAGAAATATGCCCTGTCTATAGCACAAGCTTTAGAGGAACTGTGGGAAAAGGGAAAAATCCCTCAGACCGCTACCCTAGATTTCAACACTCATAATGTCAATCCTAGGGACTAGGTAATGGTTAAATCATGGAAAGATCGACCTTTAACCCCTAAATGGGAAGGTCCCTTTCAGGTTCTGCTCACCACTGAATCAGCTGTATAAACTGCAGAGTGAGGATGT
This sequence comes from Sylvia atricapilla, assembly GCF_009819655.1. NCBI lineage: Eukaryota > Metazoa > Chordata > Aves > Passeriformes > Sylviidae > Sylvia > Sylvia atricapilla. Next base: position 19,286,577 of record NC_089173.1, on the reverse strand, counting down.
GTAACAGTTCTGCCTGCTTTATCTTGGCTGAGGTCAGGATGAAAGACACGGGAAACCTAGAATCAAGTTCAGTCTTGGTTGTTTATTATATCTTATCTATTTACAGTATTTACAGCTTGCACTCCAACTTGCTAGTTAGAGAAACGAGGCAAAATGGAGAGCTTCTAACTCTTACCAAGGCTATTTAAGAGACAGTTACCCAATATCAAAGTGACACCTATATTATTCATGTTTTTGACCCAGTAGTGACCATTTCAGGTTCATAATGCAAACATTTTTCATCCAATTAGAGAAAGCCACCCAGATCTGTGAAGAAGAAGGAAGAAGAAGGTGAAGAAGAACTCAGACAACACCCTGAATCCTCCATCTTGGCCCATACACATTACTATATACCAAAAACCCCAAACCTAAATTTTCACCCTGTGAGATCACACAACACCACTCTAACTACACACTCACAACCCCTGTGCTGTCACACAATCTCGGGAGCCTGTTCCAAGGCCTCAGGTCAAATGCGGTGCCTGCCTGAGGGTCAGCCCCCCTCAGCTCAGAAAGCCTGAAATTTTCAGCTTCCAGCATTCCAACAAGGATGGACTCATGCTAGCAGAATAAAAAGACCAGTAGAAGAACCCAATGACTGGAAGATTGTCACTTCCACAGAGTGACTGAAAATGACCCTGAAACAAAACACTCCAGCTCAATGTGTCAAGTAAACCACAGGCAACCACACATCAATCCAGACTCAGAGGAAGTTCCCTGTGGGCTTTATCAGTTCTTTTGTATTCCCAAAGGCGAGAGGCTTTCCAAACTCCAAGACAACCTTTAGGGTGGTAATTTACTTCCTCCTCAATCAGGGGGATCTGGGTTATAAAGATTAACAAACATCGGGTCTATAGGCGATCCTAGAATTTCTGCTTTTGCCTGTGACCTACAAAAAGAACCACCAGCTCTCCCTGCGGAGGCATCTGCCAGATTTATTCCTGGTCACATACCCTGCTTAAAGCACCCTAGGATGAGACATTCAAGCTGGGTACAATGTCAGTGTGAAAATTGTGGCCAACTCTGGTGTTGTAGCTCCCCCAAGCGGCAGGCCTGTTGCAAAATTTGTCAGAAAAAAGGGAAAAACTCAAATCAAGAACAAGTACAAATTTTAATGCTTTGTTGTGGAGTTCAATGGATGCTCCCCAATACTCATGAGCTGTTAGAAACTGAGTGGAAGGCTGTAGTATATAAAAAATGGGCACCATACTTTGAATGCAGACAACAACTCCATATGGTAGGGAGATAATAAGATCCTATTCTGCAAGTGAAATTAATAAATGCTGGCTGACTAAGGAACAGCAAAGAGCCACAATATAAGAAAATCAGGTGACATAGATAATTTCCTGGTAAGGAGGCAAGACCAGATTAACCACTATACTTGCCACCAAGAAGATCATATTTACATGCTGTGGGCAGAAATCCCATAAGGTATGGAAGGTGAGGGTACACATTATACTGAACTCCTATTACCCCTTGTTAGTCTTTTCCCTCTTAGGAATTCAGATGATCCATGTCACAAGTGCTACAGACCGCAATACCATGGAAAAACTCAAGGCTCTTATTTTAGTTTTCATATCTTCCTCAGACGCCACTGTTATAATTCATCCAAAGTAGACGCCTGCCTACAGAATGGCTGAATGTAGGGAGTTACAAAAATTCTAGGGTCAGAACCTGGATGCCAACGAGGAGACAAATGGGTTTGTTTCTCCATGGGTCAGACTCAAGAATGGAAAAAAACAAGATTTGATACAAGATTTGATAGAGGAACAAATAATGAACAAGCAAAAAAAGCAGATACAGCAATCCAACCCAGAACCAACTCCATGTGGAGATTTTTATACAAAGCTCAAACAACAAACAGAAAATGAAATAGAAATCCCAAGACTAGGAAAGAACTGGTTTGTACATCTGGGAGAAAGAGTCAGCAAAGAACTAAATGTTACCAACTGCTGGGTATGTGGGTGAACTTTAATGTCCAAGGAATGCCCATGGAAAGGTAGTAGCCTAGGCCCAAGGTAGTAGCCTAGGCCCAGTTGAACTTTTCAAACGGAACAGAACCAACATGAAAGCAGAAAACTGACCAGAGGGGTGGATATTAAGTTCAGAAATATTAGGAGAGAAGTGCCTCTAGGGTATGGGAAAAGACTTCTTGGAAAATGCAGGACAAACCTGTAACGAAGTTTCTTCGAGATCAATGACATGATTTGTATTTGGAGTGAGGTTTGAACAATTCCAGAACTGAGCCCTTTGGCCTGTAAGGCCTGTGGGCCTCTTAGGCCTGCAGGGCCTGTAGGCCTCTGTGGCGCAGAAGAAATTCTCAGTTGTGGCACAGCAAAAATTCACTTCTCACATTAAGGTGTCTCAGGGAATAACGGGGTTTGATATGTAGAATTGTAGCTCTATGACCTTAGCCACCTTAAGGCAAAGATTGTTTACATATTTTGTATGCTCTGTAATTGTCAACAGTGCTGTGAATGTATAAAAGTCGTTGTGGTAAACAGTAAAGGGGAGAGCAACATGATAACTGAATCAGTTTGGATGTGTCATTTGCTCTGTCCTACCTCCCATTATTAAGGGACCCTTTGCAACACAAACCTCCTGTAAAAGAGATAAAGTTTATAACGGAAATTTCACATGATGGTTCCCTGAAAAACCAACACAATATTGTAAATATGAGAAAGAACTTAAACTTTTCCTGTGTAATGACCCTGGAAAAAAACCCTATTATGGGATCCCTGAAATATGTAAATTTTGGGAAAACATGAACAACCAAAGAAAGGACTACTGGAAAGCATCAGATGGCCTATTCTGGATATGTGGGAAAAGGGCTTAATCCAAAACTTCCTCCCCTATGGAAAGGAAGTTGTACGTTAGGAATTATACAACCAGGATTTTTTCTGTTACCAAACCAAGACAGAGATAATTTAGGAATACTGGTCTGTGATAGCTTAAAAAGAAGCAAAAGAGAATTAATCAGAGAAATTGGGGGATATCAAAAGTGGAGTAATGAGGAATGGACTCCTGAATGAATAATACAAACATATGGACCAGCCACCTGGGCACAGGATGGGAGTTGGGGATATCATACCCCAATACTTATGTTAAATCGTATCATAAGACTCCAAGCAGTTCTGGAAATCATAACGAATGAAACAGCTGGGGCCATGGAATTAATAGTCAGCCAGTAAAGGCAAACCAGGGCTGCAGTGTACCAAAATCAGGTAGCGCTAGACTATTTATTAGCAGAAGAGGGAGGGTGTTTGAGAAAGGTTTAACACATCCTATTGTTGTCTACAAATTGATGATAATGGGGATGCAGTTTTGGATATAGCCAAAAATATCTGGAAAATAGCCCATGTGCCAGTCAAAAAGTGCGACTCCATAATAAATAAAGGATGATGGGAAGACTTTTTTGGAATATCCTGATGGAAAAAGGTGGGATTCATGTTATGTGGAATAACAAGCTTAATTTTTCTTCCATGTTTAATTCCATGTTTTATCTGATTAATTACTTATGTGGTTCAAAATATGCAATTCATGACAATGCCTACCAATCCCAAGTCGGGAACCGTAGTAGGAAGGCAGAAAATTATGATATTGAAAAAAAATAAAAGACAATAGAAATCTAAAAAAGGCATTAATGATCTACAAAAGGTATCGCTGTGCCAAGAACACAGAGGTTCAAAAGCTGTAGCTCAAGCCAAATAAAGAAGAACAAATGGGATGATTTTGTTATAAATGACAACATAATATTGGCTTTTGCATTTATGTATTAGCTTTTGCATGTTGTTATTAATCACAAGTATTTTGATATGGTACCATTTCTAAGTCCTTTTAACTGCTCGTTAGTATAAAATAATCTATCAGTTTATGTATGCAACGTATAGCCTATATAAATAGTATTGTGATGAATATATCGTAGGCCTTAGGAAAATACAGAATGTTAAAAATGCCTTTAACTCAGAGAATGGTGCAAAAACAATTAGTTTCATCCTATTGTTTCTCACATCTGCAACTGACCTCACTAAGTGATAAGTGACAGGAACTGGAGCACCAGGAAAAAATTAGAGAAGAATTTATTGACTCCTTGTTATCTGGGAATTTGAAACAACAGGATGAAACCACAAGAAGAAATACAATATATTGACCTAACCTACAGGATGCCATGCAGGCAAGTCAGAGGTTAAAATCAAACAAAAGAGTTCCTGTACCATCAAAAAAAGAATGAATAATGTATAAACTCATGAATATGTATGTGCCCCAGTAATGTAACAGTATATAGAGAACATTGTTTTAAATCTAACAGTGTGTTTTTTGGCCAATAGCCAGAAACACCTCAGCACTGGACATTGTCCATTTGTATCCCTTTATTAAAATTTTGAAAATCATAAAGAGTGAACTTGTTGGAACCCTGGAGGCTGAAAATTTCAGGCTTTCTGAACTGAGGGGGTCTGACCCTCAGTCAGGCACTGCATTTGACCTGAGGCCTTGGAACAGGCTTCTGAGATTGTGTGATAGCACAATGTGTGTGATCTCACAGGTGAAAACATAGGTTTGGGGTCTTAGTACATTAGTCAATTATCTCTTAAATCGCCTTGGTAAGAGTTAGAAGCACTCCATTTTGCCTGGTTTCTTTAACTGGCAAGTTGGAATTCATGCTTTGTGAGACTGTAAATAGATAAGTTATAATAAACAACCAAGACCGAACTCGACTCTACGTCTCCCGTGTCTTTCATCCTGACCTCAGCCTAGATAAAGCAGGCAGAACTTGTTTTTCACACCCTTGAGTATGCTTTTTACAGACAGGTTGATTAGCTACTGGATCAGCTGGCATGGGATGCTTTTCCAATCTCAGTCTTCAACTGTAGTTTTGTTGCGTCTTTCCAGGACCGTGTTTCTGTTTTGCCATGTGTACTGCCTCACAGAACAAACTGCTCTAGGTTTTTAATCCTGCATTGGAGACTTCCTTCTCCTCTGAGTCAATCAGAAATAATATAAGACCCCCAGGAGCCATATAATTATGTGTCCCTGACCCAGTGTCTTGGGTTATGTAACCAAAAAATGTTTATTCTATTCCATCTCTTGAAACCAATTGGGGAGGTGTTCTCTTTCTCTTGTAACTCCAGGGGGAAGGGGCCGGTGCCTTCTGGTAGTGGGCCAGCTGTTAAAACCAGGTGGAACAATGCCCCTTATCTCTTCCAGGATCCATCCTCCCTCTGGGGGATATTTTCTGTCAATGGGCCATTAAGACTCACCAATGACATTACAAATTACATCATTCCATTGTGAGATGCTCCAGCCAGTGGTGGGAGTCAACCAGTTCTTACCTAGATAAAAACTGACACATAGGAAAAACAGGCATCTGGGTTTTCCACTGGATTCCCAAAGGAAGACAAACCTATCTCACTATTACTGGACCCTTTTGTACCGGACTATCTTTACTCCAACAGAACCACATCTGCCACTCCAGGACGACTTACTTTGGACTGCTTCTAACACCCTGACCAACAGAGCGTCAGGTTGTATTTCTGACTCTGTCAGGGTTTCTAGGATTTTTGTTTGTTTGCTTGCTTTATTTTTGTGCTACTACATTTGTATTTTTAATATTCCTAGTAAAGAACTGTAATTCCTATTCCCAAATCTTTGCCCGAAAGCCTTTAAATCCAAAATTATAATATTTTGGAATGAAGGGAAATTTTACATTCTCCATTTCAAGAGAAACTATGCAGGTGTCCAGAAATACAACCAGCTTGCTCACTCACCGGGTCCTCATGTGGTGGTTTATCATGAATGTGAATTTTTTTTTTCCTAAAGAAGTTCTAGCATGGATTGTGATTGACAGGTTGACTGATGAATGGGACTGTTTCTACGTCTCTGGAAACACAGTCCTAAATCGCAAGTTCCCAAGTGACTTGCCCCTTTCCTTTTCCAGTTGGCAGGAAGGTAACATCATCTCATGAGTTGGGGTTTGGGCTGGGCCCCCCGGGGCAACGCCTGCTAGGCCTCGCGGGGAGGCCCTGCCTGTGGGACAGTGGCTGAGGCTGTGTCCTGGTTTGGAATAAAATAGGGAAGAACCTCCAAAAGGAGTCCCCCTAAACCAAAACCTCCACCACCCCTTCCCCCACAGCCCTGGGTTCGGGAAGGAAAATACCTTGGAGGAAAAGTGGAAAAACCGGTTTATTGACCAAAAAACACTCCCCAACACCGAATAGTGGGAAAAGATGGGTTACTGTGATGATGAGGAGGGTGCTGACGCATCTGTTGCAAGCCCCGGGACTTCTCCAACTTCTCACGTCAGGTCAGGTCCGGAGCCGGTTCAAACCTTGGCGGGGGAGGGGGGGGGGAAGAAGGAAGGAGGGAAAAAAGAACCAAACAGAAGCAGCGGGGGACGGGGGGGGGGAAATGGCAGCAGGGGCAGTCGGAGAGCAAAGCAAAGCAAAGTGAAGCGAAGCCAAGGCAAAGGCAGCCAAGCTAGCAAAGAAAGAGCCGAAACAGCGAAGAAAGAAAAAGAAAAAAAAACTGCAGGCACCTGCCCAAGAGGGACGGATTCAGCTGCGAGACATAACAATGCATCCAAGATATCAGATGGATATATGGGATAGGAGGCAGGTCAACCCAGAACATTCCACCCCTTATCCCATATATCCATCCAATTAAAACTTTCATCTCACTTACTCAGACCTTTAACACTTACACATTTCCGTCCATCTTACTTGCTCAGACCTTTGACACTTATACGTTTCCTTCTGTTTCATGTCTAACTGATCTAACACACAGACAATGGTAGTAACATTCAGCACATATCAATCTTACCCCATATTCAGATCTCCCTGAGGTACACATCGTATTGTTCCATCTTTCTGCATTATCCACCATGTACAACCCGGTCCTTGAGCAGAGACAACTCCACGGATGGGTTTGCCCGTACTCGAGTCAGGGTTGATCCATACTGTCTTTCCCAACAAACCTCTAACATGGGCCACTGGGACTTTATCTCCATCTACTACATTAAGGTGCTGGGACTGAGCAGGACCCGTTCAGTTGGTGGAACCTCGAGTGTTAACTAACCAGGTGGCTTTTGCTAAATGCTGCTCCCAGTTTTTTAAGGACCCTCCACCCAATGCTTTCATGGTCGTTTTTAAAAGCCCATTGTACCTCTCCACTTTACCCATGGCTGGTGCATGGTAGGGGATATGATATACCCATTCAATACCATGTTCCCTAGCCCAGGTTTTAATAAGATTATTTTTAAAATGAGTCCCATTGTCTGACCCAATTCTCTCGGGAGTGCCGTGCCTCCAAAGGACCTGCTTTTCAAGGCCCAGGATGGTGTTACGAGCTGTAGCATGAGACACAGGATAGGTTTCCAACCATCCTGTGGTGGCTTCTACCATGGTCAGCACATGACGCTTGCCTTGGCGGGTTTTAAGCAGTGTGATGTCATCAATCTGCCAGGCCTCCCCATACTTGTTCTTAGACCACCGCCCTCCATACCAGAGAGGCTTCATCCGCTTGGCTTGCTTAATGGCAGCGCATATTTCACAGTCACTGATAACTTGAGAAATGCTGTCCATGGTTAAATCCACCCCTCGGTCTAGTGCCCACTTATAGGTGGCATCTCTACCTTGGTGACCTGAGGCATCACGGGCCCATCGTGCTAGAAATAACTCTCCCTTGTGCTCCCAGTCAAGATCTATCTTCAACTCCCCTATCTTTGCAGCTTGATCTACCCGCTGATTATTTTGCTGCTCCTCATTAGCTCTATTCTTGGGGACATGGGCATCTACATGGCGAATCTTCACAGGTAGGGTTTCTAACCAGGCAGCGATATCTTTCCACTCTTCAGCAGCCCAAATTGGTTTACCTCTACGCTGCCAGTTCGCCTCTTTCCATTTCTTCAGCCATCCCCACAGAGCATTGGCTACCATCCAAGAATCAGTGTATAGATAGAGCCTTGGCCACTTCTCTCTCTTTGCAATATCTAGGGCCAGTTGAATGGCTTTAAGTTCAGCAAATTGACTGGATTCACCCTCTCCTTCAACGACCCCTACGACCTGTCATTTGGGGCTCCATACAGCTGCCTTCCACCTCCGACCCATCCCCATGACACAGCAAGAACCGTCGGTGAATAAAGCGTATCATATTTCCTCTGCTGGCAACTGATCGTATGGCGGAGCTTCCTCAACCCGGGTCACTGGTTCTTGTTCTTCATCTGCAACACTGAAACGTTCACCTTCGGGCCAGTTTGTAATTACTTCCAAAATTCCAGGGCAATTCAATTTCCCAACTTGAGCGCGTTGCACAATGAGGGCAATCCACTTGCTCCAGGTAGCACTGGTGGCGTGGTGGGTGGAGGGAACCTTTCCTCTAAACATCCACCCTAGCACTGGTAGTCGGGGTACCAGGACGAGTTGTGCTTCCATACCTATAACCTCTTAGGCGGCCCGAACCCCTTCATAGGCTGCTAGAATTTCCTTTTCTGTTGGAGTATAGCTGGCTTCTGACCCTCGGTAACTTCGACTCCAAAATCCCAGTGGTCGGCCTCGAGTCTCCCCAGGCACCTTCTGCCAAAGGCTCCAGGACAGACCATAGCTCCCGACTGCAGAATAGAGCACGTTCTTCACGTCTGGTCCCGTCCTGACTGGGCCAAGGGCTACCGCGTGAGCAATCTCCTGTTTGATCTGAGTAAAAGCGTGTTGCTGCTCAGGGCCCCACTGGAAAGTGTTTTTCTTGCGAGTTACCAGGTGGAGAGGGCTCACAATCTGGCTATATTCTGGAATATGCATCCTCCAAAAACCTATGACACCTAGGAAAGCTTGTGTCTCCTTCTTGTTAGTTGGTGGAGACATCGCTGTGATCTTATTGATGACATCAGTGGGAATGTGACGCCGTCCATCTTCCCACTTAATTCCTAGGAACTGAATTTCTCTAGCAGGTCCTTTAACTTTGCTCTTCTTGATGGCAAAACCAGCTTTCAGGAGAATCTGGATAATCTTCTCTCCTTTTTCAAACACTTCAGCTGCAGTGTTCCCCCACACAATGATGTCATCGATGTATTGCAGATGTTCTGGAGCCTCACCTTCTTCCAATACAGTTTGGATCAATCCATGACAAATGGTAGGACTGTGCTTCCACCCCTGGGGCAGTCGATTCCAAGTGTACTTGGCACCCCTCCAGGTGAAAGCAAACTGAGGCCTGCATTCTGCAACCAGAGGAATGGAGAAAAAGGCATTGGCGATGTCAATAGTGGCATACCACCTTGCTGCCTTGGACTCCAGCTCATACTGGAGTTCCAGCATGTCCGACACGGCAGCACTCAGCGGTGGAGTCACTTCATTCAACGCCCTGTAGTCCACAGTCAACCTCCATTCTCCATCCGACTTGCGCACAGGCCAGATGGGGCTGTTAAAGGGTGAGTGGGTTTTACAGACCACCCTTTGGCTCTCCAACTCACGAATCATTTTGTGGATGGGAATCACTGCATCTCGAACTGTTCTATACTGCCGCCGATGCGCTATAGAAGTGGCGACTGGCACCTGCTGATCCTCCACCTTCAACAATCCCACAGCAGATGGGTCATCCGATAGTCCAGACAGGGTGTTCAGTTGCTTAACACCCTCTGTTTCTACAGATGCTATTCCAAATGCCCATCTGAATCCCTTTGGGTCTTTGAAATACCCATTCCAAAGGAAGTCTATGTCCAGAATACACGGGGCCTCTGGGCCGGTCACAGTCAGGTGTCTCTGCCAGTCCTTTCCAGTCAGGCTCACCTCAGCCTCCAACAAAGTCAACTCTTGTACTCCCCGTCACCCCGGCAATGGAAATTGGTTCTGCCCCCACATGTTCCGATGGCACCAAAGTACATTGCGATCCAGTGTCCACCAAAGCCTCATGTCTCTGTGGCGCCGATGTGCCAGGCCATCGAATCCACACAGTCCAAAACACACGATTCTCCCCAACCTCTACCTGGCTAGAGGCAGGGCCCCTCTAAGCCTGATTATCTTTCTTTCTTTGGACATATGTCCTAGAGGTTCCCTCCAGGGGATCAGACATATCATCATCGTCCCGGCTGCAGACAACTGGTGCTGCTCTCTGTTTAGTAGGACTCCCTCTTTGAATCCTACCTTCTTTCAATTTACGCACCCGTTGTGCCAGAGCAGCAGTGGGTTTTCCGTCTCACCTCCTCATGTCCTCCCCAGCTTCACGCAAGAAGACCCACAACTCGGTTTGCGGAGTGCGCCTTCTCTCCCCAACAGAGGTACGCCGACGTTGAACACCACGGTCTCTAATGTGAATGGCCGAAATTTGGAGGAAGTCCTCCCTAATCTCTTCCCTGAGTTTTTTGTGATTTTCCTCTCATTTATCTTCCAATTTCTGCAGTTGTGTTTCCACAGCTGCAATCCTGGCGTTAGTTGGGCCATGTACTGCATCAGCATATGCTCGAAGCTTCCTTGCCATATCGAGCACGATTTCATGTGTCTCCTCCCGCTTCATTATTGCTAGAGCAGAAGCGTATTCAGATGGTCCAAGTTTTCGCCACATCACGGGTGTACATGGTACCAAGTCTGGGTTCTTAGTGTTTAGGTCATCTGAGAAGATAATCTCTGCCACTGCCATTTCTCTCAAGCGTTGAATCCCTTGTTCTACGGTCTTCCACTGGGTCTGCTGCATGTAGAGATCGTCTGCACACAGGAATCTTTGTGCCACACTTCCCAGGACTCGTTCCCAGAGACTGCAAGTGGTAGCCTCCCTCATCATTCCTTGGTCAATAACTGGATCATGTGACAGGGAGCCCAAATGCCTTGCTTCAGTGCCATCCAGAATTGTAGCTTCGCCTGCAGCATCCCAGAGAGAGACTAACCAACTAATTATAGACTCATCTGGTCGTCGAGTGTAATCCTTTCTCAAACCTCGAAGGTCCTTCAGGGAAAAAGCATCAATAGTGGGTCCTGATCTTGTGCCAGCTGGTTGGACATTTGATCTTAGGCCAGTTGGTCCGGCTCCCAATCGGGTGTCAGTTGGTTCAGCTTCTGATTTTATGTCAGTTTGTCCAGCCTCTGATTGGGTGTCCTCGGGAGGCCTCGAGGGCCCTTCACCTGCATCATCCTCCACTGGTCAATCAGTCTTTCGTGCTCTCTTTGCCCTGGCGACTGCCAGTGTCTTAGACTCCCAGTCTGGTTTACCTGTTGGCCTGGAGCCCAGGATATTAGCTGCAGCCTGAGTGACTGGGAAGGTAACTAGCTTATCTCCCTGTTCCCTTTCTTTTATCTGATGTCCTTCAGTATCTAGCAGAGTACGGTAAACATATGCCAGGGCCCAGCTCACTGCAATAATCCTTTTCTCCTTCGTATTACCTCAGTACTTCTCTTTCAAATACTTTGCCACCTCAGCTGGGTTCTGAATTTGTTCAGATGGGAAGTCCCAGACTATAGGATCAGAAAATTCCTTTAAAATTTGGCCTATATTTTCCCATTTCCCACTCCACTCAAGATTCCTCTTTGTGGGCTTTACCCCTAAATCAGGAGTCTCATTAGACCCTTTAGAAATCTCAGCTTTCATTTTATATAAACTGCAGACAGTACAGAGAAAACTTACTAGATTAAATGCCAGAAAGATGGTCTCTTTAACACTCAGGGGAAACTGAACATTTTCTAATAGAGGTGTAAAAAATTCAAAGGAGAAGAGGGAAGACAGAGGCTGAAAAAACTCTCCCCCTGCTTCTCCCCTAACAATCTGAATGCACCACCATAACAACGAACTATACACTCCTGGAACAGATTTAAGCATCTTAACAGCCCTCCTATAAAGCATCACAAGGAAGCCCAGCCCAATGAATATTCTGGTTAGTGCCCCACGGCCCCAAAAACTACGTATTAGTAGCAATACCAGAGCTTTTTCTATGTAAGGGAATAACCCTAGGTACCACAGAGGTATTAAGACCTCAAAAACCCCTAGGGACCAGAAATATTGGCAAGCTTTCACCCCGAATGACATTATGAATCCAGAAAAAAACATCCCAATACACCCACAAAACAACTAGAACCACCAATATTATTATTAAGGTTTTTCCACTTTCTCTGGCCTCGTTTCCCGGCCAACACACCAAGAAATGTCCTGGTTTGGAATAAAGTAGGGAAGATCCTCCAAAAGGAGTCCCCTAAACCAAAACCTCCACCACCCCTTCCCCCCCCAGCCCTGGGTTCGGGAAGGAAAAATACCTTGGAGGAAAAGTGGTAAAACTGGTTTATTGACAAAAAAACACTCCCCAACGCCGAATAGTGGGAAAAGACGGGTTACTGTGATGATGAGGAGGGTGCGACGCGTCTGTTGCGAGCCCGGAACTTCTCCAACTTGTCAGGTCAGGTCAGGTCCGGAGCCGGTTCAAACTTTGGGGGGGGTGGGGGGGGGGGGGGGGAAGGAAGGAGGAAAAAAACCCAAACAGAAGCAGCGGAAAAAAAAGACCAGCTGCAGGGGCTGCTGGAGGGGGGGGGGGGGGGGGGGGGAGGTGGGGGGGAAGGGAGATAGGGAAAGAAAGCAACAGAAAACAACAGCAGTGAAGCAAAGGCAGCCAAGCTAGCAAAAAAGCCGAAGCAGCAAAGCCGACAGCCGCAGCAAAAGTGAAAGCAAAAAAGCTGCAGGCACCCACCCAAGAGGGAGGGGCAGCTGCCAGACACAACAATGTATCCAAGATATGGGATGGATATATGGGATAGGAGGCAGGTCAACCCAGAACACCTGGCAGATTGATTACATCACACTGCCTCAAACCCGCCAAGGCAAGTGTCATGTGCTGACCATGGTAGAAGCCACCACGGGATGGTTGGAAACCTATCCTGTGTCTCATGCTACAGCTCGCAACACCATCCTGTGCCTTGAAAAGCAGGTCCTTTGGATGCACGGCACTCCCGAGAGAATTGGGTCAGACAATGGGACTCATTTTAAAAATAATCTTATTAAAACCTGGGCTAGGGAACATGGTATTGAATGGGTATATCATATCCCCTACCATGCACCAGCCGCGGGTAAAGTGGAGAGGTACAATGGGCTGTTAAAAACCACCCTGAAGGCGTTGGGTGGAGGGTCCTTAAAAAACTGGGAGCAGCATTTAACAAAAGCCACCTGGTTAGTTAACACTCGAGGTTCCACCAACTGAACGGGTCCTGCTCAGTCCCAGCACCTTAATGTAGTAGATGGAGATAAAGTCCCAGTGGCCCATGTTAGAGGTTTGTTGGGAAAGACAGTATGGATCAACCCTGACTCGAGTACGGGCAAACCCATCCGTGGAGTTGTCTCTGCTCAAGGACCGGGTTGTACATGGTGGATAATGCAGAAAGATGGAACAATGCGATGTGTACCTCAGGGAGATCTGAATATGGGGTAAGATTGATATGTGCTGAATGTTACTACCATTGTCTGCGTGTTAGATCAGTTAGACATGAAACAGAAGGAAACGTATAAGTGTCAAAGGTCTGAGCAAGTAAGACAGACGGAAATGTGTAAGTGTTGAAGGTCTGAGTAACTGAGATGAAAATTTTAGTTGTGTATCCATGATATGGGATAAGGGGTGGAGTGTTCTGGGTTGACCTGCCTCCTATCCCATATATCCATCCCATATCTTGGATACATTGTTGTGTCTGGCAGCTGCCCCTCCCTCTCTGGCAGGGGCCTGCAGCTTTTTGCTTTCACTTTTGCTGCTGCTGTCGGTTTTTCTGCTTTGGCTTTTTCTAGCTTGGCTGCCTTGCTTCGCTGCTGTTGTTTTTCTGTTGCTTTCTTTTCCTTTCTCTCTTTTTTTCCCGTCTCTCTCTCTCTCTCCTGCTGCCCCTGCTGCTGGCTTTTCTGCTGCTTCTGTTTGTTTTTTATTTCCTTCCTTCCTTTCTTCCCCCCCCCCCCCCCCCCCCCCCCCCCAAGGTTTGAACCGGCTCTGGACCTGACCTGACCTGAGAAGTTGGAGAATTCCCAGGCCTGCAAGAGACGCATCGCCGCACCCTCCTCATCACAGTAACCCCTTTTTCTCACTTTTGGTGTTGGGGAGTGTTTTTTTTTATTCTCAATAAACCGTTTTTTCCACTTTTCCTCCAAGGTATTTTCCTTCCCGAACCCAGGGCTGGGGGGGGGGGGGGGGGGGGGGGGAAGGGGTGGTGGAGGTTTTGGTTTAGGGGGACTCCTTTTGGAGGTTCTTCCCTAATTTATTCCAAACCAGGGCACTGATTCAGAGCCTTCATGTTCTGTTCGTTGTGGCTTCTTGTCCAGCTTTTTCAGGCACATGATGTTGTTGCTGTTCTTTCTGTAACCCTTTCTTTAACCCAACATTTCCTCCCTTTTCTTTTAATTGAAGTCATACACAAAGCTAGTGCAACCACACCTTGTTTTCATGTGCCTTTAACCACTCTGACTAGGTTAAAAAGGACAAAACAGTAAATTAAAAAAGATATCACTGGCAAACACTCCAGTCCAATAAAAACCCAAACTTATAAATTTATTCCCAAAAATCAATTTTTTGGATTTAGCCAAGAGAGATCATATTTTAAGTCTGTCAGCACCTTTTGTTCCTCCAGAGTTTGCAAAGCACCAAGTTGATCTTTCAATTGACTGTGAAGTAAATAACTATCTTGTCATAAAGTTTTATCAAAGGTCCCTTGGAGGTGGTTTGTGACTGTTTCCCAATTCTGTTATTTTGTTCCACAGAAGAGAAGTGACACACAGAGAGTTATGAATATGTTCCAAATCTCAGTGTAAGGATATGTGGGTTTTTTGAGCCTCAAATCTTTCTCCAGTCCACAAAAGAGTGCTTTCCAAGGCATCTAATCTAGTAATTTCCTTATCAATTTGCCCTTGTTTGCGACTTATATGCAACAGTAACTCTTTCGTAATATTGGTAAAGGCCTGTCCCACAGTATGGGCAGTTTGAATGGAATTAGTTAAAGCTGCAACAGCCGCAGAAGCTGTGGTTAATATTATTATGGCAGAAATAATAGCAAAAATTAACCAACCAAGAAGTTTATGAACTCATTTCTTACTCTTTTGGATTTCCTCTTGGAATAGTCAAGACAATTGTGAAAGACCATGTAGTGGGTTGACCCTGGCTGGGTTCCAGGTGCCCACTCAGTCACTCTATCACTCCCTTTCCCACTGGGACAGGGGAGAGAATAAGATTGAGAACGACCAGCAGGGTGAGATAAGGCAGTTTTATTACAGCAAAAAGAAAGAAACAAGCAGAGATCTGTGCACGCAAGAGCTGAAGAGGAAAAAAGATCAGTCTCTACTTCCCATCAGCACTGATGTTCAGACACTTCCTGGGAAGCAGGGCTTCAGTTCCTCCAGAAGGCAAACGCTGAAAACTCACTAATGCTCCCCCTTCCTCCTCTCTCCTTTAGCTTATATATCTGAGCTGACATCATATGGTATGGAATATCCCTTTGAAGCGTAGAATAAGGACTTTACAATTAGAAAATTGTAAAGGAGGTATGTTTTATTTCCAGCTGGGACACATGGGGGGGATATCTCCTCCAAACCGTGCATACCTGGTCAAGACAAAGTCCAGGTTTAAATACGCATTGATCCTACAAACCCTCCCCTCCTCATCCACCCATTCCTTGCCTTCCCTCTCTTCATATTCTAATTAGCTGTCACACCTCCTGGTGGTCATGAGTTGGGGTCTTGGGAGGAAGGAAGACGTCTTCCTCAGGTTGATCTTCGCTTCTGGGCAGGTGCAGTGAAGGTTTGCCTATTTTTCAGGTCACTTTGCTCTTGCCAAAGATGAGGAGCTTGATTTTTCTGGATTCAAGCCACAAAGTTATGCTTTATCGATTTTTGACAAATACCTAGGTTCCACTTTGCTGAGTTTCAACATTATACATCTTACCTATATGACTTCTACTTAGTAGCTACCTAACAATTAAGCTTAATAGCTAATCTATGTGTTCTTAGTACAAGCTGTCTCTTTACTTTTACAAAATCACCAAAAGATGTGTCTAAATCCTGTATTTTTATATTTATAAACATCCTTCATATCACCTTTGGCTAATTTGGGTCAGCTGGCCTGGTTGTGTCCCCTCCCAGTATCCGGCCCACTCCCTTCCACTTTGGTGGGGGATGGAATGTCAGAGCGAGTGGAGTCCCTACAGCCCCTCAACATAATACCCAGGGTGTGGCCTTGGCAGGACAGATGATAGAGTCATCTGCCCAGCCTGAGAGAAAGAACTTCCCAATGGTGCCTTCACACAGTGGTTTGTCCCAGTTTCTCCCCTCCTCAATGCCCCTGGCTGGGACGGAGGGTCACCACTTGTGGCTGCTGTTAGGAACACAAAAGGACAAGGCAGGCCAGTAGGAGGTCAAGCAGGAAAGCCCTACTTTATTTTTCTGACTCCATATATATACGATTTTACAAACAGGCCAAGATTGGCTACACAGGTTGCCACCTCTTCAACCTTGTTGGTGAACATCACCATCAATCATCTTTCTCCTCCCAGAGGAGAAGAATGTAAACAAATCCAAAAATATACCTAGTTTACTTGAAGCTGTTTGAGAACAAAATGCAAACAGTGAAAAGCAGGCAAACTTGAGGCAACATCTCACCCTTTTACCATTAAAAAAGAAAAAAGGAAAAAAGAAAATGAACAATGTTCAATTTCTTCATGTGGAAGGGCCATCAGAGTGATCATTGACATCTGAGTCGTCACTCAGTGGTTCCTCTACTTTTTGACATTCGTCTTGGTCACGGTCTCCTGGCTGTCTGTTGGCCAAAGTCTGTCTTTGCTGTCTCAGGTCAGGATGGACACACTTTACAGGTACCCAGTGTACTCCAGTATCTGTGGAGACACATGCATACCCACGCCTCGAAGCGATAAGGTCATAGGGACCTTCTCATTGCTTGATGGCTAGATTTCTCACCCAGACCACCGCTTGAGGTTGATGCATGTTGTCCGAAGCCTGTAACAAAAGGTGGTGGTTCAAGATAACAGGGTTATTTGAGTTCTGCGGCACCGTAAGGTGATTAATTGTAGACAAAGCCTTTTGCAACGGACTGTGTGGGGTTTCACCCTGCATTCCCCGTTTTTGTTTTTGGAGAACACGCCTGAGTGTACCATGAGCTCATTCTACAATTGCCTGGCCCGTGGGAGAATGAGGGATACCAAATTTATGAGAAACACCCCACAACTGCAGGAACTGCCACACCTTCTGTGAGGCATAAGCAGGACCACTGTCTCTTGGGGAGGGTTTCCTCACTCGAGATTTAGATTGTTTAAAGTCCTTGGCCCTCTAAAAGCCCTGAGTCATGTTGGTATAAAAAGCAGAGTCTTCAAGGTTTGTTTTCCGGTTTCTCGTGATGTTTATTATTTGATATCTCAAAATTTTCTCTGCTCCCAGCCGAGGTCCAGACAGCAGCTGGGACATGAGGTGACTGCCTCCAGATGGGATGTTCCTTTACATTTATAGAGATAACTACGTGTCGGTTATTTACTGTTTTGTACCAATACCTAGTGCCCACACTGAAAGTGACATTTCTACTTTGATCCAATCCACTCTAACTACTTTGTGCCATCACCACCCCAAAAGATGGAGGATGAGGAAGGAGAAGTACATGAGGTACCACCCAAATTCCACCATCTTGTCCCTATTTACCTCTATTCCATGAACCCTAAAACTAGTATATTTTGTATCTTCGACTGTGCTAAACTACTGTTTTCACATTCCGGTGGTTTGCAATTCCTCTCTCTGTGTTGGTTGGAAGCCTCTCCCATGAACTAAAAACAAACCCGGTGTTTTCCTGGGCTCTGT
The DNA here is from genome assembly GCF_009819655.1 of Sylvia atricapilla. NCBI lineage: Eukaryota > Metazoa > Chordata > Aves > Passeriformes > Sylviidae > Sylvia > Sylvia atricapilla. Next base: position 19,268,757 of record NC_089173.1, on the reverse strand, counting down.
GCCAAAGTCTCCGAGTCCCCTGGACCAGCTCCACACCTCCCTGTCCAGGGCTCAAATTCCCTTCCTAGGGTCCAAGGTCATCCAAGGGGATGTCCTGGACTCCAACAATTGTCGATCTTGATAGCGGAGAGTATGCCTAAAATGGCAAAGGCTTGCCTCCAGTGGGCAATGACATCGCGCGTCTTTTCTCCCATGTGAGCTGAAGCCCACATAGCGGAGGAGAACGTGTCCACTGTAACATGCATATACTTGAGCCAGCCGAACTTGGCAACCTGAGTAACATCCGTCTACCAAAGTTCCAAGGTCCTGAGACCCCTGGAGTTTACCCCTGCTGGCAAAGGTGCAGCGACAGTCATCACAGGACTCAGCAATGTCACAGGCCTCAGTTGATGTCAAATGAAACTGCTTCTGCAGTGTATGCACATTCTGGTGGAAAAACCCATGCAATGCCTTGGCCTGCGCAAGTGTATCAGGCTGAGGGGCCACCCACACCGGGTTAACCAGCTTGTCAGCCCTCGTGTTACCTTCCGCTACATATCCAGGCAAGTTAGTGTGGTTTCGAACATGCAGATCACAATAGGGATGAACCCTGTCCTGAATATCACACCACAGGGTCTTCAGTAGATGAAACAAGGCAGCATTGCTGACTTCCTTCAACACCGAATGACCCAACCGCTGAACAATGTCAGCCACATAAGAGGAATCCGTGATCAAGTTGAAGGGTTGCTGGGAAAACATCTGAAAAGCCATGATGGCAGCCCTCCGCTCAACCAATTGGACTGACCCATCCTCATGGCCTGCCAGGACCTTCCACTCAGATCCATCCTTCCAAGTGACGATTGACCTTTCCTGTTTTTCCCGACCTGTCAGTGAAGATGGTGGGTCCTTGCACTGGTTCCTGGCCTGTGCAGGATCCATGCCCATCAATTGCAAACACCATTGCCAGCATTTGAGTATCAAACGAGCAATGAGCTCAAACAATGCTTTTGCCGTCTTCTGCGGCTGATGGGGCAAGAAAACCCATTCCAGGACATGCAAGGGGTCAGATCACTTGTCACTCCACTAGCCAATTATGGCTGTGGATGTAAATCTGGAGTGGTGATGAACACAGTGACATCAATGGAGGGATCAATGTGATGAACCTGTTGAGCCGAGACAGCTCGCTGAACCTCCTTCAGTGCCTGATGTGCCTCTGGGGTGAAGGTCCGAGGTGATTTCAAATCAGTGTCTCCCTTTAACAAATCAAACAGAGGAGACAACTGTGCTGTGGTCAGTCCCAAATACAGACGTAACCAAGTGATGATACCCACCAATTTCTGGGCATCATTCAAGGTGCACACCGAGTGCACAAATTGCACCTCCTGATGCTGGATCATACATTCCATGATCTTGACACCCAGATATTTCCATGGAGGTTGCTGCTGAACCTTTTCTGGAGCCACCTGCAGCCCATGGGAATGCAAAGCATGGACCAGCTGAGGCAGAATCCTCTGCAACTCATCCTGGATGGACGCAGCCACCAGGATATCATCCATGTAATGATAAATTTTTGCATCAGGAAACTGCTTGTGAACTCCAGACAAGGCTCGGCCCAGAAACCATTGGCACAGGCTCGGGGAATTTCGCATGCCTTGTGGCAAAACTCTCCATTGATACCGTCGTGCGGGCTCAGCATTGTTAATTGCTGGCACTGAAAAAGCAAACTTTGGTCTGTCATTGGGATGCAAAGGAATCGTAAAAAAACAATCCTTCAGATCCACAACGAGAACCGGCCATTCTGCTGGAAGCATGATGGGCGATGGCATACCAGCCTGCAGCATCCCCATGCTTTCCATCACTGCGTTCACCTTTCGGAGGTCTTGTAACAACCTCCATTTCCCAGACTTCTTTTTGATGCAGCATACAGGAGTGTTCCAGGGACTGGTTGAAGGTTACTGATGACCCTGGTCCAACTGTTCCTGCACCAAATCACAAAGGGCGACTAATTTATCTTGGGGAAGGGGCCACTGGGGATCCCAAATGGGTTTGTCCATCAGCCACCATATAGGAGGCGTTGGACATGCTGCGCCCTTCAGCACAGTGGCCCCAATTAAAAATCCGTCCCCATGCGCACCCTCCACGTGGCCAGACAATCCCTCCCCTAAAGGTTATCAGAGGTCTCAGTGACATGGGGCCATGTGACAGAGGGTCACACTTGTGGCTGCTGTTAGGAGCATGAAAGGATGAGGAAGGCAGCAGGAGGTCAAGCAGGAAAGCTTCTACTTTATTTTTCTGACTCCATAATATATATCATTTTACAGACAGGCCAAGATTGGCTACACAGGTTGCCACCTCTTCAACCTCGTTGGTGAACATCACCATCAATCATCTTTCTCCTACCAGAGGAGAAGAATTTAAACAATTCTAAAAATCTACCTAGTTTACTTGAAGCTGCGTGAGAACAAAATGCAAACAGTGAAAAGCAGGCAAACCTGAGGCAACAGGGCCAGACCACAGCTGCCTGACCCTCCGGGTTTGTGATTGTCACTGGCTTCTGGCTCACGTAGCACTGTTGTTGTTGGGGGTTAGGTTTTGTTCCTTTTAACTCTAAAGAATTTTTTTCCCATAAGTTACCAAGGAGACTAAATGTCGTACTTAAGACTATTTAACAAAACAAAGGGATGGTCGAAGCTCAGAGCGAGGTGGGGTTTTGGGGCAGAAAAAAGGACAGAGCTTCAGGTAGCCAGTCTGTCTGGTTTTTGGCATCTGGGGTGAAAAGCACCGGTGTTCCTGCTGTCCAGTCTTGGGAAATCTGTCATCATCTGCTCACCCTGGAATTCTGAGCTCCTCTGCTGCCCTGTGAGAGCTGGGCCAGCTCTGCCCTGCCGTGGTAGTTCCATCAGCGCTGCTCATCTGCTACAGCGTGACCCTGCATCCCCCTGCCCTACCGGGACATCCTGCCACTCCACAGCTACCGAGGGTCTTTTTCCACTGTTCCCAGCTTGGTGCTCTGAGGATCCTGCAGAGGCACTGAGACCAAACTGCCCTGGGTTTTTGTGAAGCAAAGTCCTCGAAGTTCTTGATACGGTTTTCATTATCAATGCTGTAGTTGGTTTTGTTGGTTTGTTTGTTTGTTTTGATATATATTAGTAAAGAACTGCTATTTCTATTTCCAAAATCTTTTGCCTAAAAGCTTTTAACTGAAAAAATTATAATTGGGAAAAAAGGGTGGTGGTGGTAGTTTACATTCTCCATTCCAAGGGAAGCTCCAACTTTCACTGGCAGATACCTGTCTTCCCAAACCAAGACAGTTGTGTTCCTCCCAGTCCTTGCACAGGTGTCCCCACCGGGTCCAATGGCCAGTCCGGGGGCCAAGTGGCAATAGATACAATCGTGATGTCCGTGTCTGTGTCGAGGATTCCATGGAGGAGAATGTCCAATGGCGTTGCCCCAGAAACGGACAGGGTGCACACCTTCGTGGGACGTCTCTTGGTCAGGGCAGTGGTCCAGAAGACCTGAGGTGGCCCAGTAGATCTAAAGCTGCCGTCTCCTCTCACCCGATTCTCTGCCCTGCAGACAGGGGGCTTAAAAGGCACAAGTTGAGAAATGCGTGTTTTTTCAGGGATAGTGAGGGGAGGAGCAGATGTAGAAACCCTGGCATAAATCCTTCCCGTGTAATCTGCATCCACGAGACCCAGATGCACAAAGATACCCTGAATGGTGGTACTAGACCTGACCATAATAAAAGCACTCAAACCATCACCCACTGGACCGAAGTCATGCAGAGGGATTTTATGCACTGCGCCATCCGTAATGACAACTGTTTCAGCAGTGCAGAGATCTAAGCCTGCTGAACTGCAGGTGCTGGCTGTGAGCCTGCCCAGCAGATCTCCATCGGCTCTGGGGACTGGGAAGATATTTGTGTCTGAGCACGCCTCCCCTTCGTGCTCCGCTGCCCCTTTCGTGAGCCCGATAGAGGCTGGCCATTCACATGAACCGCAGCCTTACAATCATTGGCCGTGTGATTTGGCCGTCCATACCGTGCACAAAAGAACAAAGGAATGGTGCCCTTTTTCCCTTTTTTCCCTTTCTTCTTGCTGGCCAGAGTCTTTGTCTGTTTCGGCTTTCCACCCTGCTTCCCCTTCCAGGGTGGCCACAGGGTGGTAGCCACGGCAGCCACCTTAGCACCTCTGGCGCTCAGTCTGACACAGGCCTTGGCCATTTGGAAGAGTGAGGGATTGCCTGGAAGGGCCTCAATGATCCTCCTACACTCTGCATTACAATTGCTCCTCACCAGATGCTTGAGCAACATCATTCTGGTATTAAAATCATCCACCTGTCGCTCAACCGAAGCTGTCAGCCTCTCTGCGAATTGCAGGAAGGATTCATCAGTCCTCTGAGGAATTGTGGCAAAAGACTGTTTCGGTGCTGACATCTCCATTGTCTGTACCAATGCCACCATGCCAACTTTCTGGTACTGCTCCAGTACCAAGGGCTCATAGGTGACCTGCCTATTAACATCAGCAAACTCACCTATACCCAGCAGCACGTCTGGCCAACCCCATACCTAGGGTCATCCTGACGAGCCATCCGATTCTGTGTGGCACCACTTCCAAGGACACGGGCGATTGGGAGAGAGAAGCCACGGGGGGAGGAGGGGGGCTCGCGGGGGTGTGAAAGACTCACTGGAGAGCCAAGCTGTACAACCCAAAGGCCACCCGAGTGCCACCTCCCCCACACAACTCTCGGCGGAGCCACGGCTGCGAGAGGGGCTGCGGGTACCACTCCCAGCATGGTCCCTCCGGCTGCCTGAACCCAAATGGTGGGCGGCCCTCCCGCCTGCTGCGGGGCCGGCCTCTCACTCTCCGGGGCCGTGCCTCCCTGGGCAGACTTGGCTGGCCACCCGGAGCCGCGCCATGAGCCGCAGGGGCATTGCGGGCCCCCACCGCGCGGGTCCGAGGCCGCTTCGCTCGACCCCCTGGGACGGCGCGAACCCACGCTGTCATCCTCCATGGAATATCTCGTGGAAATCCCACAATGAGGGCAGTCCGCTGTGACCGCCCCCCCTCCCCGGTCCAAACGCGCTCTTGGCGCTTCCCGCGCCAGGAATGCTCGGAGGAGGGAAAGGACCTTCTGCTGCCACCTCCATGGCACAGGGGTCGACGGCGCCGCAGAGCTGTTGCAAGCCCTGACATCCCCCACACGCCAACGCCTCCGGGGTGTGAGTATGGACGAAGTCCGCTCTGCGGACCCCGCGCCCCCCTCAGCGGCTGCGCTGAGGGAGGGCAGGCTTTCCTCACTCCTGCACCTACGTGGGGCAGGAATCTGCATTCCTGCCGGCACTGTGGCTGCACGGGAGGGGGCCAAATCCCCTCCACTCCAGCAGCGCGTCCGCGGTGCGGGGATAGGAGAAAAAGCTCCATCATCTCCCCTGGCACCTAGCCCAGGAGACAATATCAGGCTGGAGCCATCCTCTGAAGCCCCAGAACTGGGAAGCTGCATACCAGGCAGCACCCTTTCCAGCCCTTTCCAGGTTGATAGCAACCCCAAAATATCTACCGTCCAGCAGGTAGAGAAAATGTCCAGCAGATGCTCACCTAACAGTTTCCAATCCAACGTAGAGAAAGCAGCCTGAACGCTACAGAAAAAACCATGTGTTCTAGCATAATAGAACAAGTCTTGCAAGTTCTCTCTAGATACAGAGGCTTCCTCCCTCTCTAGGACCCCAAACCAAAGGTCCATCATGAGGGCATCATCTGAGGAATAGGTAGAGGTCATCATCTCTTACCACTTTTTACCTCTGACACACAGAAGGCTGAATTCATTTTCCACGGAGGGGTTACCACTTGTGACTGAGGGTCACCATTTGTGGCTGCTGTTAGGAGCACGAAAGGATGAGGCAGGCCAGCAGGAGGTCAAGCAGGAAAGCCCTACTTTATTTTTCTGACTCTCTGTATATATAATTTTACAAACAGGCCAAGATTGGCTACACAGGTTGCCACCTCTTCAACCTCGTTGGTGAACATCACCATCAATCATCTTTCTCCTCCCAGAGGAGAAGAATGTAAACAAATCCAAAAATATACCTAGTTTACTTGAAGCTGCGTGAGAACAAAATGCAAACAGTGAAAAGCAGGCAAACTTGAGGCAACATCTGGCCCTCTGGGTTCTCCTTTCCCCTGTGTCTCCATCGGTTGTGGGACCCCAGTGACAGGCCCCATCTTCTCTATAGGTCACTGACCTTTACGTGCCCTTTGCACTGCACTCCCATGCCTCAAGGTCGTTGGCTGCTGATCTTCATACCTAAGCTTGAGCCCAGCACGTTTTGCCCTTTTGTTCTCGATTCCCTTTCAGCTCTTGGAAATAAACCTGTCTGGAACTCATCTAGTGCAAAGGCCTTCTAGCCTCTCCTTGGTAGCCTCGTGGTGTGTGTGGATGTGTGAGCCTGACTGCTCTGCCTGAGTTTCCCCAAGCGGCCTTTCCACCGGAGAGGCTTATTGGGGTCTAGGCTTCAGCTCCACTCCCAAAAAGCACATTGCCACAAGAGGGACAGTGCTGCTCAGCAGTAGCCAAACCACTGGTCTATTATCAACACCCATCCAGCTACCAGTGCAAAGCACATCTCTATAAGGGCTCTGAACTTTACCTCAGTCAGACTCAATATAGGTCATCTTGTCCTTACCAACTCTAAGTCAGATTTACAGGTACCCAAATTCCCAGTCTTCTTTTAAATGAAAGAACAGAGTAGTTATTCATATCTTCATTGGTTACACATGATTTTAAAACAAGAATTGGTAGATAGAAACAACAAATCATGCCTATAATTTATTGAAAAGTTATTAGCTAAAGCAAAAACAGACAGGTGTGAAGTACAAGTCATTAGTGATTGTTTCTTTAACAACGTTAAATTTGCAATTGCAACATTTTTATTCAAATTTACTTGGTATACCATGCTACCAAAGGCGAGTAACAACACCTTCCACAACTGTTTATGAATATGTGATTGAGTACTATCTAAATTATATTGAATCAATGGTCCAGCCATTCCACCATCATGCTAAAACATACTGCAGTTTGCTTTGTGGAATGGGAGGATGTGGAGGTAGATAAGCTTGCCAAGTCTCTCCCCTGAAGGAATGTCCCTTGAATAGGCTGTGATAAGCTCATCTCAACCCTCCCTTTGAGAGATACCCCTTAGATGAGGCTGTCCTCCCTGGTTATGGTGAGATCCCATCATGCTCTGGATACCCATGTAGATTCTTTCTAACCCATTGGTCTTTCCCCTTTGGTACCACCCTCGCTTTCTTCCATAAAAGCCCCAGCTTCTGCCCAGTTCAGCAGGGAGCTGTTGTCCCCGGCCCCCTTTGCAGGGTGCTGGATAATAAAGGCTACTCCTGCAGAACCGCCACATGGCACTCCTGTCTCTCTGTCTGAGTCAGCCCAGGACAACCTCACAAGGCAGAACTGAAATCACTACTAAGAGCTGATCACTTGCAGCCACAGGCTGTGTCCACCTTGCTGAGGTTACCTGGCGGCTGGAGGACTGCCTGAGACCCCTAGAAGGTTGTCTCTTGCAAGACCTCTCTCTGGGAATGTGTTGGGGGGGTTTCCTCACCCGAGATTTAGGTGGTTTAAAGTCCTTGGCCCTCTAAAAGCACCGAGTCATGTCGGTGTAAACAAGCAGAGTCCTCAAGGTTTGTTTTCAGGTTTCTCGTGTTGTTTATTATTCGATATCTCAGAATTTTCTCTGCTCCCCAGCCGAGGTCCGGACAGCAGCTGGGACATGAGGCAACTGCCCGCCTCAGGGGATGTCCCCTAACATATATACAGATAACTACGTATTGGTTATTTACTATTTTGTGCCAATGACCAGTGCCCACACTAAAAGTGACATTTCTACTTTGACCCAATCAACTCTAACTACTTTGTGCCATCACCACTCCAAAAGATGGAGGACGAGGAAGAAGGAGAAGTACATGAGGTACCACCCAAATTCCACCATCTTGTCCCCATTTACTTCTATTCTATAAATTCTAAAACTACTGAATTCTATATCGTCTACTGTGCTAAACTACTATTTTCACATCCCAGTGGTTTGTAATTCCTTTTGCAATGTTGAAAGCTTTTCCCATGGATTAAAATCAAACCCGGTGTCTTCCTGGGCTCTGTGCCAAGGTCTCCGAGCCCCCTGGACCGGCTCCACACCCCCTGTCCAGGGCTCAAATTCCTTTCCTCAGGTGCCAGACCATCCAAGGGGATGTCCTGGACTCCAACATCTCCCCCTCCTGTTTGAACCAAAAAGACCTCTTTGGCAGCTTTGTCCATGAGCCGTCGCATGCACTGAAACAGACATGGCATGATCATGAGAAGAATTACAAACCCCAATGTGGTTGGATAGGGATAGGCGGCTCGGAAGACATTCGGTTGTAACGGGAAGAGCAGAACACTCCAACCCCCCAAAGATAAGCTATCACCACAAGAATGTAAGCCCCTACTGACATGTGCCAGTACTTTTCCATTCTCCCTTCTAACCCAGGAAATGTAGCAATACCCCTCTGACGTAGTAAAGACCCCAGAGTATATAAACTGCATTTTTGAGATAATAAAAGCCTTTTGTAACCTTCTACCATATTGGTGTAAGCATGTTACTGGCCCGGTGGTACCAGCAGAATGTACACGCCATGCTGTCGGTTCTGAAGACCAAGCCTCCACAGTTGCTGAAAAGAAACAGCAACAAGTGGTGCCGAAAGCCCGGGACACCTTGGCGGATGGGATTTTCGCTTGGAAGGAGACAGCGGCAGTAGCGGCTGGTCTGACCTACTGCGAAGGAAGACAGGGGGACGCCCCAAGGAACCAGCGAAAGGCATGGAAGCCTTAGCGAAGGTTGTAAGTCTGATGGAGGTCCACTGGGGGATACGGTGCGACCAAAATGATTTATTTCTTGCTATTGCAAGGCTTTTGGATTTAGGCGCGATAAAGCGCCCCGTAGATATACTAAATTCAGAAGGTTGGGAAAGCTATACTGCTGCTCTGGCTGAAGATACAAAAGCCACCGACAGCGGAAAAGTTTTAAAAGCATGGGGAAAAGTTGAGAAAGCGTTGCGGAAAGCAATAGAAGAACAAGAAACTTGGAACGCTGCAAAAACGTGTTTATTTGCCGTTACGCAGCAAAAAGAGGGGGGCTACGGGCGCGTTACCCCCTTCCCCGAGCGCATGCCTGAACCCCCCGGAGCCCACAGGAGACCCCCAGACCCTCCCGAGGGAACCCCCGGATGCGAAAACCCCTGCGAAACCCCACGAAAAAAACATGGTGTTCCCGACCGTTCCTCCCCGCTGCGTCCAGGGTCCGAGTGTATCCGGCAACGGCACCTCGCCAGGTTCAGAGGCGCTCCCGCCGAGCACGCCGGGCCGCGACCCCCCCGCAGAGGCCGAGACCGCGGTTTCTCCGACCGCCGAGCCGCGGTGGCAGGCGGAGGAACGCGCGCGGTTTTTCTGAGGAGAGCTCACGCGGGAAGCGAGGGACGCCGAGAGGGCAGCCGGCGCCGCCGCGCAAGCGGCAGCCCCGCCGCAACCGCTGCCGCCGCCATATGGCCAAGATGGCGCCAACCATCTAGAGCAGGGGCGGGGCGGCCGACCGCATGGCGCGCAAAACCCGGAAGCGCGAACCCCCGCGACCACGCGTGCGCGGCAGACCAGTAGAAGTCCGGACCTGCCGGTCTTCACAGCACACGCGCGGGAGAGCGAGGTGGGCGGACACGCGATCGGAAACCGCTCCCAATATCACCTTACAAGGGGGAGACCCCTCCTCGTGAGGGACGGGGCGAGCCCAGGGGATCGGAATGGGACTGCCCCCAAGAGGCGCGCCGGCGCCACCCCCGGGAGGAGGGGAGGGGCCGGGCGCGGGAGGCGGAACGGGGCCGAACCCGAGGGGACGACCGAACCCACCCGCGGAAGGCGGAACGGGGGCGGAGCCCGACAAAAAGGCATAGCAAACCGGAAGTCTACCACCAGTTTGCTTCCGACACGGAAGGGAGCCACAGCTCCGCGGCTAGCTATATAGAGAGCTCCGAGTCCGATACAGAAACGGAGATAACAGAATTTATGAGGTTTCCAGCGAAACCGAGCAAAGCTTTTAACAATGTAGGGGAACAAACTCAGTACAAACTCACTGATTGGAGCAAAATAAAAGTAGCTTGCGCCGAATGGAAACTGGCTGCTGCGATACATGCATTCCCTGTAAGAGTTACCGGTGCACGGCAGAACTTAAGGCGGACCTACACCCCGCTGAGCACAAAGGAGGTACAAGCAGTGGTGAAAGCGGTTCAGGAAAAGGGGATTAATTCAGCCATTGTGTCCACACTGCTGGATGGTCTTTTTAGCAATGATGATATGCTGCCTTTCGATATTTCACAGGTAACCCGTATGCTTTTTGACGGGGCAGGGCTGATTGTATTTCAGCAGGAATGGTCCGATCATTTCACAGCTGCACTAGCTCAAGCTTCAGGGCAGGGACAGCCTCTCCACGGCTCCACCCTGTCCAGACTGCTAGGCAAGCATGATGATGTGGCTACACTGCAGGACCAGGCAACGCGCCTCTCAGTAGAGGAGGTGAAAGCAAAAACCAGAGCAGCTAGAGAGGCCATAAGAGCGGCTTCTCGGGTAGTGGACAAGTCAACACCATGGTCCACCATTAAGCAGGGGGAAAGTGAAGGCTTCACACATTTTGTAGATCGTTTCCAAGCTGCAATTGACTCGTCTACCCTGACTGTAGCTGCAAGGGGACCTGTGGTGACTGATTGTCTGAAACAACAGTGTAACACTGTCACCAAAGATATCCTGCGCTCCCTGCCAGCAGGGGCCAGCTTGGCTGACATGATCAAACATGTGGTAAAGGATGAACACCTAATACCTATGCAGGCAGCGGTTCATACCATAACCAATGCCATAGCATCCCTGGGTGGGCATATTGTGGGCACTGGGGCTGCGAAACCATAGTAACTGATGCCAGGCCGTCAGGGCCTGGGTGGGACCCACAAGAGCCCGACAAGTTCCTACAGTTCACCTGGGCACCCACAGGTTGCAAAACACCTCTCTTTGTACATGGAAACTCCTATCGAAACAGCTATAAAATCCCTAGATTTCGAAAATGCATATACTATAACATGACAGTCTTGCAGCCCAATCATTCTAGTTGGACAGTGGGTAAAGCGTGGACAGTGGTCCTTCAAGGGTCAAAAGAGTGAGTGAATGTGCGAATTACCAGTCTCCAACCATCAGCATCTTGAGCGGTTGGACCCAACAAGATAATTAAAAGCACGCAGACAAAGAGAAACATGACCTACCCCAAAGCCTTACCCACAAGCATCAGCAAAATCCCAACTAGCGATGCAAAAGCCTTTCAGATAGACCGTTTAGCCAGGTCAGACCCAGACCCAATCCTTCGCATGTTAGAAGCTACCTTCCTATCCCTGAACGAATCTAACCCTAACCTAACCAGTTCCTGTTTGGCTTTGTTATGATGTCCAACCCCCTTTCTATGAAGGAGTTGCTTTAAACACCCCATTCAGTTACTCCACAGCTGATGCACCTCACCAGTGCAGATGGGACACACCCCGCAGAGGTATCACCCTGAGTCAAGTCACAGGTCGAGGCAAATGCTTTGGTAATGCAACCCTAGCTGAGCGAAAAGGGAATGTTTGCACCAGAGTTGTAAAGCCCAGCAGAAAAAACAGTAAGTGGGTAGTTCCCTCTGCGTCTGCAATGTGGGTTTGACAGAGATCTGGAGTAAGTCCGTGTGTATTTCTTCCCAAGTTTGATGATTCTAATGACTTCTGTGTCCAAGTTCTGATTGTTCCTAGAGTCCTGTACCACTCAGATGAAGAAATGTACAGCCTTTTCGAAAAATCCAACAGACTCCACAAAAGAGAGATAATGACAAGTGTGACTATCGCAATGCTACTCGGCCTAGGAGCAGCCGGGAATGGCCACAGGTGTTTCGGCCCTAGCAACACAAAATCAAGGTCTGTCTCAGCTACAAATGGTCATAGACGAGGACTTGCAGAGGATTGAGAAGTCCATTTCCCACTTGAAGAAGTTAGTCTCCTCGCTCTCAGAAATGGTCCTGCAGAACAGGCGAGGACTGGACCTCCTGTTCATGCAGCAAGGAGGCCTGTGTGTCGCCTTGAAAGAGGAATGCTGCTTCTATGCGGATCACACCGGAGTCGTCAGAGACTCCATGGCAGAACTCCGAAACAGACTGGCTCAGAGACAGAAAGATAGGGAAGCTCAGCAAGGCTGGTTCGAATCCTGGTTTAACCAATCCCCATGGTTAACCACTTTAATTTCCACTTTGGTAGGCCCGTTGGCAATGCTACTTTTAGCTGTTACCTTCGGACCATGCCTGCTGAACAAAATAGTCTCATTTGTCAAAGCTCGCCTGGAACAGACTAACATTCTGTTCGTAGGCCAACATGAAATGCTATGAATTAATCAGGAAACATTGCCAGTCACAAGATTTTCCAAACTTGCCTGGCAAAAACCTCACTCAGGTTTCCAAACATCTTCTTCCCTTATTAAATCCTAACCTTCTACCTCATTTAGTGTCTATATACATATATATATATATAACTACCTCGTTCTTTTGTAAAAGGGGGGGGGGAGATGTGGTTGGATAGGGATAGGCGGCTCGGAAGACATTCGGTTGTAACGGGAAGAGCAGAACACTCCAACCCCCCAAAGATAAGCTATCACCACAAGAATGTAAGCCCCTACTAACATGTGCCAGTACTTTTCCATTCTTCCTTCTAACCCAGGAAATGTAGCAATACCCCTCTGACGTAGTAAAGACCCCAGAGTATATAAACTGCATTTTTGAGATAATAAAAGCCTTTTGTAACTGTCTGCCACACTGGTGAATGCGTTTGTTACTAGGCCCGGCGGTACCAGCAGAATGTACACACCGTGCTTTCGGTTCTGAAGACCAAGCCTCCACAGTTGCTGAAAAGAAACAGCAACACCCCAACAGGATGAATAAACGTGTTTCTAAAATTTCCTTCCACAGTGGTGAAAGGCCAAAAAAATTGAACATGCCATCCAGCCATGACCCAGTTACTTCTCCGACTGTGTTTACACTTTCTCGCAATTGCTTGAGGTTTTCATGAATTGATCTGGAATGGTCTGACAACTTCATGCAGCACATTCCTTTAAACTCTTCACACCCATGCCCATGTGACAGCAAAAGATAATCGATTGCTGCCCTGTTTTGGACAGTTGCTTGTCTTACACTGTCAATGTCCATTAACATATCACTCAGTGTAAGAGAAACGGCTCGGGCATGTTTGCTCAGCCAGCAAGCCATGTGGTCCAATTCTGTCAAGGCTTCTCCTGATGCTGCCTGCGGTGAAAAAATTGCAACCACAATCCTTTGCACCTTGGTCCAGGTGTGAACACTGTCATCACATTTTGAATCGTATTGTTGGATGGATCTTTTCTCTTTATGTTCTCGCTCTCTCAGCAATGTTATGTTAGGTGTTAGCAATGAGTCTTCCAATGCTGCATGGACCACCTTTGACATTTGCAGGGACTGTGGGCCAAACTCTGTCCCCACAGATAAAAAAGATTCCTCTTGGCAATTGCACTGGAACATGGTTGGATGGTCTGCTCACCATCTTAGTGTAATTACACCAAGATGATGCATTTCTATAAATTACATGATTGGGAGTGACGTCTATTGTTTTATTTCCTGCCACTCCAGGATAATTAAACTTTACACAAAACTTCATTCTGACCGATCCAAGAATTTCCAATTCCTGTGGTTCAAAAGGAGCCACAGGAAGGAAACTCGTCCAAACATCCCATTTGTCCACTGGATTTGAAATGACCTTTAAGATCGCTGGAGGGGATGTTTTCTGGAGTCGGCCATTTGTTGACTGGCAATCCCACTAAACATGTTGAAAAAGGTTTTCCTGGTCTTGAGTGAGTTAAACAAATGGTGTCCAACCCTGATGCATTGGCCAGAGTTTCCCAAACATTTTCCTTTGGCTGAGCCATGGGCCAAACTGCCGCATTGCTCAAAGCAATCATTGAGAGAATGAGGCACACGTGTGTCACCAAAGGCCTCTTTCCCTTGGGAACCATTGAAATGCACCACCACCCAAGTCCCAAAGAAAACCCAAATCCCAAAGTCTCTTTTGCACGTAGAAGAAGGGGACATCCACTGTCTCGACATCCGCTCACGTCTGCGTGCCTGCTTCCTGTTTCCAATCTTGGGGTCCGCGTCTGCTTGCACTTGGACTCGGTAGGGCTTCACGTTCTTCGCTGCCACCCATCTCGGTCCGGCTCCTGTGGAGACACAAGCATAACCCTTGCCCCAAGTTACTAATTTGAATGGATGCCAACTGCTGTGGTGTTCATACTTTGCTGCATGCTTCTAACATTTCTGCTAAGGAAGGCTGACCTGGCATCACACTGATAATACGTTTGCACTCTGTGTTGGCATTTGCAAATGCAAGACTTCGAAGCAGATGTGGCTTTGCTCCCTCATCACTGACTTGCCTATCTATTGCTTGTGTGAGACGATCAATGAATGAGGAGAAAGATTCTGATGTGTTTTGCTTTATTTCTGTATAAATACTTTCTGGAACTCCTGCTAGTGAAATTTGCAGGATTGCTTTTTTTGCTGCTTCTTTTATATCTGTTAACACTTCTCGTGGTAAATCTCTTGCTTGACGACGTGGCTCATCATTTGGTGGATCACCTGCCATTTCTGCCACAGTGATACCTGCATTTGGTCCTCTTTGATATCTTCTCCTGAGGTCTTCAAGAGCTTTTCTCCATTTTGCTTCCCAGATAAGGATTTGCGAATCTGTAAAAATCATCGAAGCAATGGATCTGAGGTCAAAAGGTGTTAAGTCATATGTATTAAATGTTGTCTTCAAAAGCTGCTTGAAGTACGGGGATCCCAATCCATTATCACGGATGGCTTTTATCAAGTCTTTGATCATATCATGATCCAATCTCTCCCATCTTGCATTCTGCCCTTGTGCATCGTATGCCACTGGCAATATTAAACTTCTTCTGCCTGCTGAACTAAGTTCTTTTAATACTTCTTTCTTTGTCTCAGTCCAATCTGTTGCACTGGATATCTGTGGATCAGACATCTGTGAATTTTCAGAAAAAGGAATTAATTGTTGTGATTTCGATTGTGACACTGCTCCTCCTATTCCGGAGTCTGTCTTTATTTGTTGTTTGTTCCCATCTTCTTGAGATGTGATCCATTCATCCTTGAGGGATATTTCTCTTTTTGACATTTCTGTCCCTTCTAGTTGAGGGGTAAAAAGCTGAGATTGTTGTGCAGCACGTGATCCTTGTGCAGCATTACCAAGACAAAAGGTTGAGCCATCAGATAGCTGGAAGGTAACTGAAGAAAGCGTCTGTGAAGTTAACTGAAGAGGAGCTTGATTGCCTTTTGGTGGAAGGAACACTTGAGGGAATTGAATGTTTGAATCTGGGTTGAATTCCAAAGCTGTTTCTTTAAATTGTGGAAAAATTTGTTTCATGAAATCTTGAGATAATAAAATTGAAGAAGCTTGAGATGAAGGACATGCAGTTGTTGACCTGAAAGGAATGCCTTGTGAAGTAGTAATATGAATCATGTTGTCATCTGTGGCAAATGCTTGTTGTTGCAGTTGAGTTGCTGCATGGTCCTCTGAAGTTGACAACGGCTTCATTTGTTCTTGTTGGAATTGTTGCTTTGGAGAATAAATCTGTTTTTTATATGTGACTGGGAAAAATGATGCAATGTGGCTGTTTGGCCACTAGGCGGCGCTGTTGCTTACATGGCTGGGTGTGGAAGTCGCCGTGGCTGCTGTAATTGTGCAGTCCCGCCACTAGGAGGCGCTGGTATCGCGATAACCAGACCCTGCCGATCGTTTGATATTTTGTCCGGGATCTCTTCAACTATTTCTGACAGAAGACGCTGTGCTTGTAACAAACTCTCCGTTTCTAGATCTCTGGCAAACACTGCAGTGATGTTTGGATGTGCACCCATGTGCCTGAACGAGCCAGCTAATACTGAGTCACTGAGTGGCTGCTGTGTTGGTATTGAGGCGCAGCTCGTGGGCGGGGTCATAGTTTGTGGCGTCTGCTGTGAGGAGGCGGCCCCTTGGAGAAATTCTCCGCCCTGGCCCCACCCCATCAACATTTGCACCACCCCCGCCTGCTCCGATCCTGCTTGCATCGTCCCGGCACCGCCCTGGGAGGTGTTCTCTCTCGACCCGCCCCCGGGGGCCGCCCCGTCTCGCTCGCCATCGGGGTTTACCCCACCCGCAGCGAGACTACGGCTTGGGATACATCCCACCCCCACTGCGCCTGCGCCAACGTGAGCCGCGAGGGGGTTTGCAGTGCACGGCTCTGCGCCTGCGTCTGCACCGCCCTTCCTGGCTCTCTGCCCACACCTTGCAATGTGGACACAATTTTGTCCATTTCGCTTCCCGTAGCCTCCATCATCACCCTACGCCGAACTACTGGCACGAGCTTTTCCTCCCCCTTTGTCCCGGTCTCGCGGTCCGCGAAATCCCGACGGTCGCCCGCGAGTTGTTTTTCCCCACGATCCGCTCCCCCCTGACATGGTGTGTTTTTCTGCTGCCCCCCGTCACGTTCCGCGTCCGCGCCGTGTGATTGTTCCCGGCGCAATTGACTCGCATTGCCTTGGCGTCCTTGCGCCGTAGTGTTATCTCCCGGTGCGATTTGGGGTTGTTTTCCCTGCTCTGGTGTTTGGCTCACTCCCCCTCCCCCTGTTGTGTCTGTCCTTGCTCGGGTGGAGGAAGGGATGGCGAAGCGATTTCGCGCGGTGTCTGAGGAGGGGTAAACGGACTTCTGGATGGAATCCGATCTAAATCTTCCCGTTCCCCCCCCCCGGGGCAATTATCCCATGTCCAGGGGACATGCCTCAAAAGAAAGCATGTCTCTATCCTGATCGCTGGGATGAAGTACAATTTTTTTCTTTCCCGGGACTGGCATCGGGGAATTAGGTTTCAGAATTTGAGGCTCCGAGATAAGCTCTTGTGATTTATGTGCCTCATCTTGGAGGAGCTGCTGGCTCTCTCCTGCTGCTATAACCTGGGGAAGCGGCTGGCTATCCCCTCCTCCCACATTCTCACTAGGAGATATGGGATCTGCCTGCTGCTGAGAAGCAGCTGGCTGCTGTTCAACAGAAGAAACATGGCTCTGTTCCTCCCACGCAGCCCTCCGCTGCTGTAAAGAAGGAGGAACTGCCTTTTTATTATGTGAAATTGTTTCTAGCATAATTCTCCCTGCGTGCAATAGCTTCGCAGCTGTTTTATCCTTTTTAGTTGCCCTGTGGTACAACTCCCTATTTGCCTCTTGCCAAAATGCCGTCTCAAATAGGACATGGGTTTCACAATGTGGAAAGTTACACCGAACCCACAAAAGCACAGCTTGAAGTTCCTTTTCAGGAAGGCCTGCAGGATGTGCAGACATAACTACCTGTAAAGCGGATAGGATCTTAAGTTGTTCCTGGGAGACTCCCACCCCCATGTGTTCTGGATTTGACCGGTCTCACCAAAACTGAAGAACAGGGTGCAGATGTTCTGAAATCCGTCCTGGAGGTGTCCTGATCACCGACCAGCAGATCTCAGGGTGATGAATCCAGGGCCCTTGGAGTTCGTCTGTCCGAGGCGAAGTTGAAGTCAGCTGCTGTGGCCACAAATCTTCCCCTGTCTTCTCTGGATTTCTTCCTGGCTTTAGAGGGCTTTGTGCATTCACTGGAAAGCACCCAATGAAGCCAGTTCTCGGTGAGGTGCCCCCTCGGTGCCCACCCAGGGACGCCAGATGTCGGGGGGGTTTCCTCACCCAAGCTTTAGGTGGTTTAAAGTCCTTGGCCCTCTAAAAAGCCCCGAGTAGTGTCCGTGTAAAAAAGCAGAGTCCTCAAGGTTTGTTTTCAGGTTTCTCGTGTTGTTTATTATTCGATATCTCAAAATTTTCTCTGCTCCCAGCTGAGGTCCAGACAGCAGCTGGGACACGAGGCGACTGCCCCACAGATGGGATGTCCCCAAACATTTATACAGATAATTACGTACTAGTTATTTACTATTTTGTGCCAATGCCCAGTGCCCACACCAGAAGTGACATTCTACTTCGGTCCAATCCACTCTAACTACTTTGTGCCATCACCGCCCCAAAAAATGGAGGACGAGGAAGAAGGAAAGGTACATAAGGTACCACCCAAATTCCACCATCTTGTCCCCATTTACTTCTATTCTAAGAATTCTAAAACTATTAAATTCTACATCATCTACTGTGCCAAATTACAACTTTCACATCCTGGAAGTTTGTAATTACTTCTGCAGTGTTGAAAGCTTTTCCCATGGATTAAAATCAAAACCGGTGTCTCCCTGGGCTCTGTGCCAAGGTCTCCGAGCCCCCTGGACCGTCTCCACACCCCCCTGTCCAGGGCTCAAACTCCTTTCCTCAGGTCCCAGGCCATCCAAGGGGATGTCCTGGACTCCAACAGAACAGTTCATCCTTAAAATAGTACCCCATAAGTTTTTCATGGCCCATGAACGCAGCTGTGGGAAGGCTGCATGAGATGGGAGGGACTTCACAAATGCAGATTTCTGGGTGGCTGCTATTTGTGAGTATTGAAGCCACGAGAGAACTGTTTACTTGTGAAGAAGTCTCCATGACATGGCAAAATAGACTCCTCTCCCTAACAGAACTGATGAAAGACTCTTTTAGAGGTAAGTGATTCTAGTGGGTGCGTTGGCATTTGGCCAGTGCACAAGCCACCACATTAATCGGTGCCCAATGTGTGGCATGAGAAAGTGGAAAAAACCTGTACCGTTTGCATTTTGGTTGTACTTAATATTAGGATAAAGCAGTCAGTAGCCATGTTGCATGAATTCATAATGTCTCTCTGGGTGGAGGCCTTCATGTGTTTCAGGTCCCTAGGTTTTTTTGAGGTCTTAATACTATTCTAGTTCCTAAGCCTATTTTCTTATCCAGAGATAGATCCAGTATTATCCCTAACATGTAGTTTTTACAGCAGAGGGGCACGAATTAGAATAGCTATTATGCTGTCCTCGGTGATAATGATTTACAAGATGTTTACAAAGGCACTGGAGTCTGTTCAAGATATGTATAACCATTTCACTCATAAAAATCTGCATGCACAAAGAACCCATGCGGGAAAAAGGATCCGTAAGTACTGTGTGGTTGAGTGGGGAGTGACTGAGTGTGAATGAGACATGATTTTATCATGACCCGAGTGTGGATCTTGCAATCGCAGTTCCATGCTCCCACTAGGGAAACGGTCGGTCAAAAGGGAAGCAGTTGTTTCGCGTAAAATCCAAATCCCAGGAAAGGGGCTCGGAGGTCGGTCACAGGAAGACTGAGAGGGAAGGAATATCCTCCGGAAACCGGGAACTGGTAAACTTTTCAGTCTAGGACCAGGTAAGTTTGGGAGGAGAGGAAGAAACTAGAGAGCTCATTACCAGGCAAAAATCCCACAGGTTGGTCCCCTACAGGATTAGTAGTCTGGTAATACCAGGTAAAAATTAGGCTGAATACGGTACCGGTTAAAATTCAGGTGTTTGTGTGAGTGAGTAAACAGGATTTAGTTTGAATCCAGGAAAATTGAGCGGGAGTAGGTGAAATTGCAGGAAAAGATGGGACAGAGAAAAAGTAAAATCCAGGGAAAAACTCAGAAAAATCTGCAAGAGAATCAGAGGGTGGTATACCTGAAATCCCAAGGGAGAGCCCATTGGGATGGATGCTAGAACGTTGGGAGGAATACCCAACAATGCAAAAAAGGTCCAAGGAGAAAATGATTCATTATTTTGTGGAAATTTGGGGAGGAAAGGAGATCAGGAATCATGTAATTTGGTCTGTATTTGGTACATTTGAAAGGTGGATTTGTAGTGCTTTGATGTGCTATGTAGATGGTAAACAGCCATGGGATAAGGAAGAGTATGAATATGCCAGGATATGGGAGAGGGCAGATATTAGACTCATCCGGGTAAAAATTAAAAACCACACCGAAACCCAGGGTGACACGTGGGAACCCTTAGATAACCTTTTGCTGCCGTATCTAATGCCTTTACCCCAACCTGCACAAGCCTAGGCTTCATCCCTGGGACCCCCACCCCAACCTCTGCAAGGGGCTCAAGCACCCCCGCTGATGGCTTCAGCACGTCTGCGAGGGCTGCAGCTCCCTCAGGCGGGATTTCAGTCTCTGCCCACACACGGTCCCCAGCCCCGGGGATTCCCATCTCCACAAGAACAAGCCCCTGCATCCCAACCCTCTCTGGCAGGGTCACAGCCTCCGCCACCACAAACTGCCCCACCCCTAGAGCACTCACTGCCAGAGCTGGATCTGGCGTCCCTTCTCAGCCCCAGTCCCCATGCGCCCCAAAGCCTACAGACAGCAAATTCTACCCCACCAGCTAGGAGAATGCAATGACAATTAAAAAGGATAAATGAGGAGGATAATGAGAATGAGGAAGATAGGCCAAATCTTCTCCCATTAAGGGAAGTGCCAACTGCCCCAGGGATTATCGGATACGTAAATGTACGGATTAATACTGGAGATGTAAGAGCTTTTAAGAAAGAGATGGGAAAATTAATGGATGATCCTTTGGGGGGTCTCAGATAGGCTGGACGAATTTTTATGGATGAGTATTTACTCATATGAAGACCTTACAGTGATATTAAGATCATTTTTTAATAATGAAGAAAGAGAAATGATAAGGCAGGCTGGAATATGGGAGTGAGAACGCTGGAATCTGCAGGGTACGCCAGGAGAACAAAAGTGGCCAAGACAGAGACCCGGGTGGAATGCTCAAACAGAGGAAGGTAGGCAAAATATGATAGATATGAGAAATGTAATAATCCAAGGTATAAGGGAGGTGGTGCCAAGGGGACAAAACATTAGCAAAGAATTCGGGGAATGCCAAGGGAGAGACGAAACCCTTTCTGAACGGCAGGATAGGTTAAGAAAAAGCCTGCAGGTATATTCAGGGACAGACCCTAATTCTCCCATAGGGGAGGTAGTGTTAAAAACACAATTCATAGCTAAATAATGGGAAGACATACTGAGGAAGCTTGAAAAGATGGACAATTGATAGGAAAAAGGGTTACAGGAGTTGCTCAGGGAGGCCCAGAAGGTCTATATGAGAAGGGATGAAGAGAAACAGAAGATACAAGTGAAGATGTTAGTCACAGCAGTCAGGGGGGTGCAAAAGCAGGAACTTACCCAAGATTCCAGGAAGACAGGAAAGAATGGTACCCAGAGAAGGCAGTCGCCCCTGCCCAGAAAGGGCTCCGTTAACCAGAAAGAAATCCTTGAATGCTTTTACTATAAGAAAAGGGGGCACTTCAAGCGAGATTGCAAGAAAAGGTTAAAAGATGAGAAAATGTTTCAGGAGGACTAGGGGTATCAAGGGCTTTTCATTTTGGGGTCCTGAACATCTAAAAAGCCCTTGATAAAATTGAAAATAGGACCCCAATAAGAGGAGCCAGAGTTTCGTGTGGACTCTGGGGCCAAAAAAAGTAATTTTAAGCGTTTGCCCTCAGGATGCACTAAAAGTAAAGAAACTATGGTAATTGGTGCGAAGGGAGAACCATTTAAAGTCCCAGTAATTAAAAATATAGAAATAGAATCGGATAAGATTTATCTAGGAAATATGTTGTTAGTTGAAGAAGCTGATTATAATTTGTTAGGACAAGACCTGATGGTGGCGCTCGGAATTAACTTGATAGTAAGGGACTCACAGTTGGTGGTAAGTTTATATAAATTAACCATCGAGGATTAAAATAGGATAGATCCCAAAGTCTGGCACACTCAAGGGGAAGCGGGGAGGTTGGAGATGGAACCTATTTTTATAGAAATGGAGAAACCAGAAGATCTGATGAGGATAAAGCAATTCCCCATTTCTATGGAGGGAAGAAAGGGACTAAAACCTGTGACAGATGATTTGGTGAAAAAGGGGACTTTAGAACCCTGTATGTCTAGGCACAACACGCCCATGCTGGCAGTATGGAAAACAGATGGGAGTTATAGACTGGTCCAAGATCTAAGAGCAGTAAATGAAAGGACCAAGACATGTTTTCCCGTGGTAGCCAATCTGTATACACTCGTAAACCGGGTCTCCCCTGAGGACATCTAGTATAGTGTGATAGATTTAAAGGATGCTTTCTGGACCTGTCCCTTAGCTGAAGAGAGTTGAGATTATTTTGCCTTTCAATGGGAAGACCCGGAGACAAATAGAAAGCAGCAGCTCAGGTGGGCATCCCTTCCCCAGGGATTTGTTGATTCTCCAAATCTGTTTGGTCAGGCCCTAGAAAAATTATTAAGCCAATTTACCCCATGGGAGGGGACCAAGATTTTGCAATATGTTGATGATTTAATGATAGCTGGCCAAAAGGAGGAGGATGCAAGAGCATGCACTATAGCATTACTAAATTTCTTAGGGAACAAAGGGCTAAAAGTCTCTAAATACAAATTACAGTTTACTGAACCTGAGGTGAAATATTTGGGACATTGGATTACAAAATGGAAAAAGAAATTAGATCCAGAAAGAATAGCAGGCATTATCGAGTTACCTTCCCCTCGAACTAAAAGAGAGGTTAGGCAGTAATTTGGACTTTTGGGATATTGTAGACAATGGATCAAAGGATACATTGAGAAAGCGAAATTTCTGTGCAAAAAATTGACTACAGATAGATTAAAATGGACAGAACAAGATGAAAAGGGGTTCAAGGACCTAAAAGAGACACTGATAGCAGCCCCTGTATTAAGCCTCCCCAATGTAAGAAGACAGTTTCAATAATTTATAGATGTTAGTAATCATACTGCCCATGGGATATTAACCCAACATTGGGCAGGAACTAAGAAACCTGTGGGATATGTATCCAAACTTCTGGACCCAGTGAGCAGGGGGTGGCCAACATGCTTACAAGCAATTGTGGCAGTGGCATTATTGGTAGAGGAAGCAAAGAAAATCACTTTTGGAGCACCATTGATACTATATACTCCTCATAACGTAAGAAGCATATTGCAGCAGAAAGCAGATAAGTGGCTTACAGATGCAAGACTTCTGAAATATGAAGCTATACTAATTCATTCACCAGGATTAGAATTGCAGACTACATCAACTCAGAATCCAGCTAAGTTTCTGTTTGGGGAAGCATTGGGGGGGGGGGGTCTACTCACAATTGTGCTAAGATAATAGAACTCCAGACCAAGATAAGGCAGGACTTGGAAGAGGAGGAACTGGAGGAGGGAGAAAAATGGTTTTTAAACGGGTCAGCTAGGGTCATAGAGGGAAAGAGGAAATCAGGATATTCTATTGTGGATGGTAAATCAGAAGTGGTGGAATCAGGTCCTTTAAGTGCTAATTGGTCAGTACAGGCTTGTGAATTATATGCAGTATTGCGGGCATTGAAAGGGTTGAAAGGAAGGAAAGGAACTGTTTTCACCGATTCTAAATATGCGTTTGAAGTGGTTCATACATTTGGAAAAATTTGGGAAGAAAGAGGATTAATCAACACTCCTGGAAGGGGGCTGGTTCATGAAGAATTGATAAAACAAATCCTAGAAACAATAAGAGAACCTGAGGCAATTTCCATTGTACATGTAAAAGGGTATCAAGTAGGAATACAATTTTGGACTAGGGCAAATAATCTAGCAGATAGAGAAGCTAAGAGAGCAGCTCTCCTTATGGTAAATACACCGGACATCGAGAGGGGTGAAATACAGGAATATCCCTGATGTCCTTCTCAAAAGGAAATTGAAGGGCATAAAAAGATAGGAGGAAAATGGGAAGAAGGAAAATGGAGGCTACCAGATGGTAGAGAATTGGTATCTAAAGATTACACCAGGAAAATTTTAAAGAGACTTCATCAACAGACTCATTGGGGAACACAAGCTTTGGCAGAACAGTTTCTAAAGCTTTTTGGGTGCAAAGGGATTTATGAATTAGCCAAGCAAGAAGTACAAGGGTGCATGATATGTCAGAGGATAAACCGAACCAGAGCACGGCAAACACTCTTGGGGGCTGTCCCTTGGCTTATCGCCCGTTTGGAAGAGTTCAGGTAGATTTTACTGAGTTGCCTAAAGTGGGAAGATATAAATATTTACTAGTAATAGTAGATCAATTGACCCATTGGGTAGAAGCATTCCCTAGTGCACGCGCTACAGCTCAAACAGTCTCAAAGGTAATACTAAAAGAAATTGTACCTCAGTATGGGATCATAGATTTCATTGATTCAGATCAACGGACACATTTTACATCCAAAGTTATCAAGCAGCTAGCAGAGGCTTTAGGGATTCAGTGGGAGTATCATACTCCTTGGCATCCTCAGAGCTCAGGGCAGGTAGAAAGGATGAATCAGACATTAAAACCCCAACTATCCAAACTAATGCTAGAGACTAAAATGTCCTTGGTCAAGTGCCTTCTTTTGGCCCTCTTAAACATTAGAACATAGCCACACAGGGAGGTAGGATTATCACCCTTCAAAATGCTTTATGGAATGCCTTATGAGCATGGGATGCAGGTGGGGCACCCTAAGATGGAGGATAGCCAGATACAGCCTTATCTCATAGCGATAAACAAAAATCTACAGGAACTACGGAAACATGGACTTATAACACAAAGCACCCTCTTGGGATTTGCTATACACAAAATACAACTGAGAGACAAAGTGTTAATCAAAACTTGGAATGAGGCTTCTCTAACTCCTCACTGGGAAGGTTCTTTTCTCATCCTTTTAACCACAGACACTGCAGTTCAAACCACTGAGAAGGGGTGGACACATGCCTCTTGGGTGAAGAAGATAAACGCAGGGAGGAGAAGCCTGAGTGGAAGGTGACTTCTTCCCCAGGAGACCTGAGGATAAGGCTTCATCGGCATGATAAATGACTGAGGAGAACATGATAAGTTGTTCAAAACCAGGATATGCATGCTATCCATGCATTCATTTTGAATGTGTTTTTTTGCTGTGAAATCTGGGTTGTGCAATGCAGAAGGGGATATAGACCTAGTGGCTTGTGCACTAAGTGTCTGGAAGCAGAACAGAACCTGACTAGCCGTATCCTAGTACTCGCTACTAATTTGGGTTTATTGGAATTGGATTCTCTAGAGTGGTTGCTCTTACATCAAAAAGGGATGAGGGGAAAGTTGGACTCAAGAGCACAAGTCCTAGCAATCGAGTGCTGAAGGTCAAATAAAGTACCCTGTAATGCCAATAGAGTAAAATTATCTAGGTGAGGCACCTTTAAGAGGAGCTATGCATCTCAGTCCAACTATGGAACCCTGGAAGACTACCCCTGCTGCCGAGAAGATGGTTTACCCCGCTGCCAGTTGCAACCCAGTGGGCGCAGGCAAAGGCAGAGGAGTACACCTATGGGGAATCCTAAAAGTCCTGAGCCTAGCCAGGTGCGACACGGCTGGCTTGTCTTCAGAGAATCAGCTCAGCACTGAAAGGCAGAGCCATGTTTTGAAACTGTCCCGGAGGGACAAGTCGCAACTGAGACTACGGCATACCAAGCCCACTATAATTGTCTGGAGGGCAAGGAGAATGGGTACTGTACCTATAATGGCACTTGATTTAGAATATGTCAATTGGAAGGGGAAACTTTGCCATAACCCAGTAGCAATGCCTAGGAAAGGCCAGTGAGAATTGTCATCTGAAAAGGGAAGAACCTTACGCCACGTAGTACATAAATGAGATGTTGCAGGGATGACTACCATCCCTACTTGTAACCAGTGCAATCGTACAGTGTGGATTTGAGGTAGAAAGGAATCCACATTTGTAGCATATTTTCAGGTTAACAAGTTGTGTTATGACAGTAATCAACTAGGAATGTGTGCAATGAATGGAAAGACTTACTGGGTAGGGAAGAATTTTAAATATGATAAATTATCCCTTAATAATGAGCCTATCATACTGGATCTCTGTTCTGGGTTGACCTGCCTCCTATCCCTTATATCCATCCCATATCTTGGATACATTGTTATGTCTCGCAGCTGCCCCCTCCCTCTTGGGCGGGTGCCTGCAGTTTTTTTTCTTTCTTTCCTGTTTCGGCTCTTTCTTTGCTAGCTTGGCTGCCTTTGCCTTGGCTTCGCTTTGCTTTGCTTTGCTCTCCGGCTGCCCCTGCCACCGGTTTTTTTTTTCCCCCACTGCTTCTGTTTGGTTTTTTTTTTTTCTTTCCCTCCTTCCTTCTCTACCCCCCCCACACCCCCCCCCCACCAAGGTTTGAACCGGCTCCGGACCTGACCTGACCTGACAAGTTGGAGAAGTTCCGGGCTCGCAACAGATGCGTCAGCACCCTCCTCATCATCACAGTAACCCGCCTTTTCCCACTATTCGGCGTTGGGGAGTGTTTTTTTGTCAATAAACCACTTTTACCACTTTTCCTCCAAGGTATTTTTCCTTCCCGAACCCAGGGCTGGGGGGAGGAAGGCGTGGTGGAGGTTTTGGTTTAGGGGACTTCTTTTGGAGGTTCTTCCCTACTTTATTCCAAACCAGGACATTTCTTGGTGCGTTGGCCGGGAAACGAGGCCAGAGAAAGTGGAAAAACCTTAATAATAATATTGGTGGTTCTAGTTGTTTTGTGGGTGTATTGGGATGTTTTTTTCTGGATTCATAATGTCATTCGGGGTGAAAGCTTGCCAATATTTCTGGTCCCCAGGGGTTTTTGAGGTCTTAATACCTCTGTGGTACCTAGGGTTATTCCCTTACATAGAAAAAGCTCTGGTATTGCTACTAATACATAGTTTTTGGGGCGGTGGGGCACTAACCAGAATATTCATTGGGCTAGGCTTGCTTGTGATGCTTTATAGGAGGGCTGTTAAGATGCTTAAATCTGTTCCAGGAGTGTATAGTTGGTTGTTATGGTGGTGCATTCAGTTTGTTAGGGGAGAAGCAGGGGGAGAGTTTTTTCAGCCTCTGTCTTCCCTCTTCTCCTTTGAATTTTTTACACCTCTATTAGAAAATGTTCAGTTTCCCCTGAGTGTTAAAGAGACCATCTTTCTGGCATTTAATCTAGTAAGTCTTTTCTATACTGTCTGCAGTTTATATAAAATGAAAGCTGAGATTTCTAAAAGAGCTAATGAGACTCCTGATTTAGGGGTAAAGCCCACAGAGAGGAATCTTGAGTGGAGTGGGAAATGGGAAGATATGGGCCAAATTTTAAAGGAATTTTCTGATCCTGTAGTCTGGGATTTCCCATCTGAACAAATTCAGAACCCAGCTGAGGTGGCAAAGTATTTGAAAGAGAAGTGCTGAGGTAATATTAAGGAGAAAAGGATTATTGCAGTGAGCTGGGACCTGGCATATGTTTACCGTACTCTGCTAGATACTGAAGGACAGCAGATAAAAGAAAGGGAACAGGGAGATAAGCTAGTTAACACCCCAGTCACTCAGGCTGCAGCTAATATCCTGGGCTCCAGGCCAACAGCTAAACCAGACAGGGAATCTAAGACACTGGTAGTTTCCAGGGCAAAGAGAGCACAAAAGACTGATCGACCAGTAGAGGATGATGATGATGAAGGTGAAGGGCCCTCAAGGCCTCCCGAGGACACCCAATCAGAAGCTGGACAAACTGACATAAAATCAGAAGCTGAACCAACTGACACCCGATTGGGAGCCGGACCAACTGGCCTAAGATCAAATGTCCAACCAGCTGGCACAAGATCAGGACCCACTATTGATGCTTTTTCCCTGAAGGACCTTCGAGGTTTGAGAAAGGATTACACCCGACGACCAGATGAGTCTATAATTAGTTGGTTAGTCCGTCTCTGGGATGCTGCAGGCGAAGCTACAATTCTGGATGGCACTTAAGCAAGGCATTTGGGCTCCCTGTCACACGATCCAGTTATTGACCAAGGAATGATGAGGGTGGCTACCCCTTGCAGTCTCTGGGAACGAGTCCTGGGAAGTGTGGCACAAAGATACCTGTGTGCAGACGATCTCTACATGCAGCAGACCCAGTGGAAGACCACAGAACAAGGGATTCAACGCTTGAGAGAAATGGCAGTGGCAGAGATTATTTTCTCAGATGACCTAAACACTAAGAACCCAGATTTGGTACCATGTGCACCCGTGATATTGATTTGTTAAAAAAATATGGATATTGATCTAATACCAATGTCCAACTATGACGGACAAAGACTCTCTAACAGTTTGAAGTTAGAAAGTGTATGTTTATTACGATGCCGGGCAGCGTGAGGGATAGCTCCCAAATACACACGCGCAATTTACAGATGATCACAGGGTCTTTTTATGTACAAGAGTGTTGAATACCCAAAACACAAATGCATATTCATGACTCTGGTCCATCCCATTCCCCGCTTCGTATGGTAATTAGCCAAAAAGCAATTAAGCATGCGTAGTTTGTTCTTTGAAATGGGTCGGTGGTCCTTTTTAGGGGGTGGGGTCTCAAAATGATGAAGTAAGATGCGTCTTCCTCGCTTTGCCTTTTTAACCTTTTAGTGTTGGTGACACCTGGATCCTGTTTTCTCAAGACTATCTGATTTATGATCACATTGTGTTCTTGGAGTCTATTGATTAAGTTGACAGGTCTCCTGATTTATCGATTCCTTAAATCCGGCTTATGTTAAAAAAAAAGGAAGTTTACATCAGCAATGTCTAGTTAGTAAAAGGGGAGTCTACGTGCTAAAGTCTTTTATTCTTCAAAATGTAAAGGGAAGTCTACATCAGCAAGTCCACGTCTAATTCTTTAACTAAAGTCCTTAATTCTTTAAAATTAATATCTCAATATGGCGAAAACTTGTACGACTAGGACCATCTGAATACGCTTCTGCTCTAGCAATAATGAAGCGGGAGGAGGCACACGAAATTGTGCTCGATATGGCAAGGAAGCTTTGAGCATATGCTGATTCAGTACATGGCCCAACTCACGCCAGGATTGCAGCTGTGGAAACACGACTGCAGAAATTGGAAGATAAATGAGAGGAAAATCACAAAAAACTCAGGGAAGAGATTAGGGAGGACTTCCTCCAAATTTCGGCCGTTCAAATTAGAGACCCTGGTGTTCAACGCGGGCGTACCTCTGTTGGGGAAAGAAGGCGCACTCCGCGAACTGAGTTGTGGGTCTTCTTGCGTGAAGCTGGGGAGGACATGAGCAGATGGGACGGAAAACCCACTGCTGCTCTGGCACAACGGGTGCTTAAATTGAAAGAAGGTAGGATTCAACCGGTTTTTCCACTTTTCCTCCAAGGTATTTTCCTTCCCAAACCCAGGGCTGGGGGGGAAGGGGTGGTGGAGGTTTTGGGTTAGGGGACTCCTTTTGGAGGTTCTTCCCTAATTTATTCAAAACCAGGACAATCTCCTAGGAGAGGATGATGAGAGAATATGTCTAAAATTTGAGAAAACTTTTTGCTTTTCAAAAAATGAAGAAAAAGTAGATACAGAGACAAAAATAATAAAGGTGGCTCAAGAGGTAAAGAGACAGGAGTCAGAAGCGTGAGAGAAAAGGATGAAACAAGAACGGCTAAAAACCTTGAGTGAGCAATATGAAGAACTAGAGAAACAGTATAGTGAATTGGATTTGCCTGCTACAAACAAAATTCTGTTTATAGAATTAATGCAAGAAATTGCAACCAAATTGGATTTGTCTAATTACTGGATCTGTGGGGGACTAAAATCAGCTGAAAAGTGTCCATGGACAAGTGAGGGTATAACTCCAGAGAAGCTTCCTAAATGGGATAGTGCCCAGATATCAAAAACAATGCCACGACCTGTGGGATGGATATTGGACCAAAGGGTAATCGGAACACTTTTCATTAGCAGAGAAGGGAAAGAATGTACCAAAGTGGTGGGATGTACTCCTTGTATATCCACCCTAGCTGTAAATTTGAATAATAAAACAAAGGTCTGGCAACTGGAACCTCCTGCGGGATATTGGAGTCAAGCAAGAGGAACAAATTGTGAGTGGATTGATCAAATTTCACTGTGTTGGCATAAAGGCTCCAGAGCTAACCCTTACCAGTCTTTGGAAAATTTAGGAGAATACTGGAGAGAGCCAGGAACCACAAATACTAAATGCAAAGCCCCTGGAGGAATATATTGGATATGCGGAAAGAAAGCTTACAGTGAGTTACCCCGCAGGTGGAAAGGTGCCTGTACCCTGGGAATGATTCGACCCTCCTTCTTCATGCTACCTAGGTCTGAGAGCAGTCTATTGGGAGTACCACTGTTTGAGACTAAATAGGGAGAAAAGGGAATTAAGGAGAGAACTACCAATTGCTGGTGGGGATCAAAAGTGGGGAAATGAGGATTGGCCCACAGAAAGAATAATAGAATACTATGGCCCTGCAACCCTGGCCCAGGAGTTGGGGATATCGAACCTCAATCTATCTACTAAATAGACTCATTAGACTAAAGGTGGTGGTGGAAATTGTATCAAATCATACCTCAGATGCTCTTGAACTATTGGCCAAGCAGCATATCCAGATGTGGGCTTTTGTGTACCAAAATCAAATTGCATTAGATTACCTACTGGCTGAGGAAGGAGAAGTCTGTGGGAAGTTTAATGAATTGGAATGTTTTATAGAGATCAGTGATTATGGGGAAACTATCAGGGGCCTTGCAGCTGAAATTAAGAAGGTGGCACATGTACCAGTTCAGAAATGGAATTCTAGACTTCAAGATTCATGGTGGGATCAACCATTTGGGACAGGATCATGGTGGAAAAAGGTGGGCTTCTTTATATTATGCTCGGTAGCTGGAATAATATTTTTGCCTTGCCTAATACCATGTTTCATTCACCTGATACCCTCTGTAGTACAAGGTATGCAGATAGCAACATTGCCTACAGACCCAGAAATAGCCACAGGAAAATTAGGCCAAATCCCTAAGGTACCTAGAATAATGAAGTTAAAGAAACGAGAAGAAAAAAGTAAAGCGGCAGAGGTTTTAGCCAAATTTGAAGCTTGAGTGAAAAAGGAAAAGAAAGACTATGAAAGATATTGTGCAATTTTTTGTGAGGAATGGGATGATTAGGAGAAAAAAAAATCGGAAAAGAATAAAAGATTTTTCTAGGCAATAAAAAACTACTCAAAACTGCCTCATGATAATGCTAGGACATTTGACTGTTGTAAGATATGATTGGTAAAAGGGTTACTTTAAGGGAGATTTAGAAATATTGAGAGTAGAAGTTAGAATAGTGACTTAGAACATTGTGTTATTATTCACTCACGCATCACTATAAGGTTCAAACAGAAGTCAGGGGTTGGTAACAAATAAATGAGTAAAAATCTGAAAATAAGAGCACTAATTAATGTGTTTATATACAAGGGGAAGGATTGTGACATATTTTATGGAATTAATTCGTGGTTTATTGTAAGATATGGTATAAAGTCATTCATGTGTAAGAAATAAAGGTGTTCAGGAATTGTGCCGCCCCTGCCAGGAACAGAGGAAGCAACCCATTTGCAACAGAAAGAAGGATGGCTCCAAAAGGAGATGTGTCTCCTTCGAAGATGGGTCTGCCAACGACCCAGTGATCAACACCCGATGAACATCTTATCTATGCCGTCATGGGTGTGCATCCCAATACCTGGTTCCAGTAAATGTAATCAAGTGTCCATCCCTGCCCTGAAAACTATTCATCGGACCGGCAGCTATGAGAAGAAAAGATATGAATATGCAATGAAGACAAAAGGGACAAAAGAATGAGGCAACCCACTATCCAGTCGGAAAAACTGTATAAAAACCGACCCTGCAAAGACCGAATTCGTGAATGGAGGGAGATTCGGTTTGATAGAGGCCAGATCTGAGGTTCACCCAGTACCGACCCTGGGCTCGGTGCTGATCTTTGCTTGTGGCTTTTTCAGACTTTCGTATTTCAATTTTTCAATAAATTTCTTTATTGATAAAATTAGCTGATCATTATTACATATTGTAACTGTGACATTGCTTGGAAGGACTTTTAAAATGTAACTGAAGGCTAAAGAAGGCTGAGTGAGCTTTTGGTGGAAAGATCTCCCAGTGTTGAATAAACAAATACTTGCTCTGTAGCCATTTGACTATAGAGTTTTATTTTCTTGCCCAGTTTTGGGCTTCAACACAGATAACCTGTGTGCTGAAATTTCCAAGTATCTTGAGTGTTAAACATAAGTGGAGTCATTCTACTCTGTGTACCAGCTGTTGTTTCAACTATATTTGAGTCTCATTTGAGTGCATCAACTGTCCTGAAGTGAATAATTTTTTGAACATCAGTACATTCATCCAAAACAAAGTACATAGAGAACCCAACACAAAGAAAAGATTTTTACATGAAGTCAATGTCCTGGGTAACCCAAAATGTTATTGTATTCCATGTCTGTCTTTGTCCAAAATCTTTACTGTCTCTTTAAAACCCTGCAGCCAGAAAACTGAACCCGAGCAGGAGAGGGTGGGGTTGACAGTGCCCCAGACTTTTTAAAAGCTGGAGTCACACAAGCAGAGCTCTCTCTTTTGCCTCTTGGCTCTACTGGCAGCAGTAGCAAACTGATAAGGTGCATTTTGCAATAAAAATTGTTGCAGAATGAATTTTGCAACACTTGTCTGCAGTGGTGGCATCATGCCAAGAGGAGTGGAGCAGCCCCTGTCCATGCAGTGACCCCAGCCTGCCAGCAGCTCCTGGCCAAGGCAAGAAGGCACAGAGTTTCACTCGCTCCAGCCAGCTGCCTTACCATCTTCTGATGAGAGGAATGTGAAGTCCCTCCACAACTTCTAGGGTGAAGAAGTGTCGGGCTATTAAGAGAGATGGGACCACTGGGAGATGTCTTAAAGCATTATTTATTCTTCTTTTTCTACAGTCTCATGAAGGGTGAGAACGTCTTCACCACATACACCAGGAATCAGTGGTCAGTGGTCACAAGACCACAGGTTACAAGGGTTTTTAAAGGTTAATTAGCCAATAATCTACTGACACACATATTGTTTATACTTTCACACCGATGGCTAAATAAACTGTTATAAATACATATTGTAAAATTGGCTTTTCGCAAATATTAAGGTGAATGCTATATGTATAATGTTAAAATAACTTTGCTGAAAGGATATAGTTTTTATTTCTGCTATTAACAAAACTTAGACATGGTAGTGGGACAGCTGATATATAGTTATGCTTGTAATTGAACTGCCTGTTTGGTTGGGATAACATCCAGTGAACATATGATGAGGACCCTGCTACAGATTTGCCAACTACCAGCACCTGCCATCTGAAGAAAGTATGGACCAAAACTCAAGCTGGAGGTAATAAAAAGAACTGACTAAAACCACAGCCAAGAAACACGCATGCTCTAAAAAGGCTGACCCAAGGAGGGGCCATGCTAAACAGTTCCTAAAATATGTAAACTAGTTTGTGGAAAAGTTTGAATATACATAATGGTCTATGAATATGCAATAGACTGATGCAATAGAAAAGGTATTTAAAGGGTTTCTCTGTAATAGCAGGGGTGCTCTTGGCTGAATGCCAGGCACTTGGCCCTTAACACTTTGCTTTATTATCTTTGTCTCCTATTGTCTTTTATTAAACTTTTTACATTTTACCAGG
Organism: Sylvia atricapilla; assembly: GCF_009819655.1. Classification (NCBI taxonomy): domain Eukaryota; kingdom Metazoa; phylum Chordata; class Aves; order Passeriformes; family Sylviidae; genus Sylvia; species Sylvia atricapilla. The sequence continues at coordinate 19,235,195 of NC_089173.1, read as the reverse complement.
AAAGTGAACCTCATTTTTCACAAAACTGTATCACACATCTTGCTGTAATGCAAAGTTGCAAAGTGAAATTTATTACTAACAGAATCAGAGGAGGATAGTGACCAGTAAAATGAGCCCTTAAAACACTGTTTCCCCCCCAGCCCCTCCCTCCTTCCCACCAACAGAACAGGGAGACAGGGCATGGGGGTTTTGGTCAGTTCACCACCAAGATTTTCTTTCGCTGCTCTGGGAGAGGAGTCCTTCCCCTGTGAGGCTGTGGGTCTACTCTCATGAGCAGCAGCCCTACCACACCTGCTGCAGTGTGAATTCCCCCCATGGGCAGACAGTCCTCCCAAAACTGCTGTGACATGGGTCTCTCCTTCCATGGGTGATTTGCTCTAACACTGAGCTAAAAGTCACCTCAGAGACTGACTCAGTGAGGTAGGTATTTGCTTTTTTCAGTGCCAGGTACATGGGGCATTGCTCCTCCTAACACGCACACCCACCACTTTTATGCAGCACAATATATGGTTAAATTTCATGCATATTCATTACATTCCTTGGGATAGGAGTGCTTATACAAATTACTTCTCAGAAATCAATAATATCATTAGCATATGTGATGTGTAAGCACTAGGTACTCTGGTGGTCGCACTGAGGAAGGCTCCGAGTCTTCCTCAGGGGTTGTTCCGATGAAGGCCAACAGTCTTCCTCACTCTGCCTCTTTCTCTCTTTCTGAAGCATATGCAGTCCTTTGCTGGCTGGTTCAGCTTTTTCTGCTGACAATAGGTTTTGCTTCTCTTATCTTGACAAGGTGCATTCTGTTTCTCTTATCTTAACAAAGCTAAGGCACATCCTGCTTCTTAGGCTTGTGATTAATGTTTACTGACTAAATAGTTAGTTCATGCTTACATGAGTTAACTATTGATCAACTACTTTCCATGGGGTGCAGCCCTCCAAGGACAGGCTTCTCCAGCCTGGAAGCAGGGGCCCCCTCTTTCCACAGGGTCTTCCACTGGATCACAGCCTCCTCCAGGCATCCACCCACCCTGTCATGAGCACCTCCTCCACTGGCTGCAGGTCTATCTCTGCATCCCCAGTGGACCCATGGGCTGGAGGGGAACAACCTGCTTCACTATGGTCTTCACCACGGTCTGTAGAGAGGTCTTGGCTCCGGCGCCCAGAGCACCTCCTCCCTGTCCTTCACAACTGACCTTGGTGTTGCCATGTTGTTTTCCCTCACATTTTCTCATGTCCACTCTTGTCTGACTAGAAGCAAAAACCTCTGACTTTGTTTTGATTTAATTCTTAAATATGTCATCAGAGAGGCATTATCAACCTCTCTCATTGGCCCAGTTTTGGCCAGTAGCATGTCCATCTTCAGAGTCATCAAGGATTGGCTCTGCTGGACATGATGGAAGCTTCCAGTAGCTTCCCACAGGAGCCATCTTTGTGTTCCCTCCGTGTAGAGAAATGACTAGCTAAGAGGGGTCATGTAAACACTCTGCAGCTGGATAGCTTCAAGATACGTAATCAGCCCTTATCTTTACAGCAGCCCTTATCTTTATAGTCAGAGACAGTGTCTGTGGGGTGTAACTTCTGGACAATATCAAATGTGTAGCAGAAGCCATAGGAATGCAGAGGTGGGGGTTAGTTTGGCGCTTCTTCATTTAACCAATTAGTATGCTTACTTTTAGTACTATGCATGAGCTTATTAGGTGTGCTATAAATTGTGTAAACTCTTCTAAATAAACTGAGTCTTGCTGATCAGTTGTATTGATTGCGGCATTTCTCCCGCCGACCGCGACACCTCTGCTACCAGAAACCAGGCCATGCCAAACCAATACAGGTCACATTTGCACCTTAATTCTGGCAGAGGCATCTCTCAATAACTGGATCATAACAAATGGTCATTTTACAAACAGTGTCATACACAAGGCAGAGGTGTTTAATGCTTTCTTTGCCTTTGTCTTCACCACTGATGATGGGCTAAGGGGCTCCCACTGCCATGAGATGGAGGACCATGGCTATGAGGATGATAAACTCCCAGTTGACCCTGAACTTGTGTGGGATCTGCTGCTCCAGCTGGATCCCTTTAAGTGTTTGGGGCCTGATGGGATTCATCCAAGAATATTGAAACAGTTGGCTGATGTCATTGTGAGGACTCTTTCAATGATTTCTGAATGGTCTTGTGACTCAAGAGAGGCCCCAGTTGACTGGAATCTGGCAAACATTGTCCAAATTTTCAAGAGGGGCAAGAAGGATGACCCTGGTAACTACAGGCCTTTCAGTCTCACTTCAGTGCCTGGTAAAGTTATGGAGAAGATTATTCTGGGAGTTATTCAGAAACACCTTGTAGCAGGTTGGAGTGGAAGCTTCAGACAAAGTTTATTAAAGAAGCTCTCCCATTGAGTCACGGGGTGCACAAAAGGACCCCCTTGCTTTCTAAATTCCTTTTGAGAGAGGGGAGCCTGGATCCAGCTGGATCCAATCTTGGCCTTGGACTTTGTCAATGGTTTAAGTTTTACAACTTTGTCCCATAGGTTTTAATGATGGAAATCAGATATAATTATATAAAAATAACTATTTATTATGAAAAATGATTAGACAAAAATAATTCAATCAGAATTATTAACTACACAGTATAAAAGCTAAAACTACTAGTATAGTATAAGATAGCATAGTGCACTATGTCAAAGCAATATTAAAGCAATTATATTAAAGCTAGCAAAAAAACCCAGTTATTAGAGATTGATGTAACTCATTCATGTGGCAACCAAACTGGCTGGGATGAGCAGTGGCTTAGCCCAGGTAGCTTATGCAGGACACTTCAACCTGAGACCATGGGAGGCAGGATACTGAAAGGATGAAAGTTAGTATGCTAATAGAATCATCCCATAATAGGCCACGTTCCTGGTTCTGATTCTCAGTTGGTTGGGCACCTGTCACATATAAGGTCATGCTCCTGTTCCACTTTCAGGATTGGACCCCTGCCCTCAGATACCCCTATATATTGTTAAGTTGGCCATGTCCCTTGGTCTTTGGATGTGGCCCATCAAATCGTGTAGCTTATGCGGTTTGTTATTTTCACTATTAAAGTTCTTTATTTTTCAGGCAACTCCATCATTTACGCACCTCTATCTCGCCATACTCCCCTGGCCAGACCGTACTCAGGGTCACAGAGAACTGGACTGTGACACATTCATACCAATGACCATGGACAAATCTCTTTCTCTTAACCTCGAGGAGTATCCTTGGTGAGAGTCCCCAAAACTCAAAGGAGGAATCTCCACACATTGCAAGGAGGAATATGTTAGAAGAACCTATGGTACAGAAAGTGGACCAAACATTTATAATGAATGTAACAGGGTTGACTGCCAGTCATATGCTTCCAGGTCAGTTAAGCAGCTTATGTGCCAAATCTTTGCCTCAATATCAAGATGTTGATTTTAGGTCAGTGTGTGTAGCAGGGCATTCCCCTCTACCACAGAAGAGCTTATCTATTCTGTCCATCAGCTGGTTGGATACTTCTGGGCATTGTCCTCCTCACATGAATTGATGAGATAACCCAGGCCAGATAGGCAGGTAAAGGAGTTATCTCTGACTCCAGAGGAGTGAAATCCCCATTTGATAAGGAACATTTGCCTTGAGAACAAGATGTGGGGAGATAAGCTGGAATTTCTGACTGAAAAACACTTCACTTTACAAACTATAAAAGCTACACAAACTTTCAAGGAGGCAGAAGTCTCCTACACACACCCTGGAAAGGTGTAGGACTTTCCCCTAAGTTTGGATGCAAATTCAGTCATTACTTTTCCAGAAATTGAGGGAAAGGACTTTATGTGTACTCCATCATCAATTAGGTGGTAAGTTACACTGACTCCTAATCTATACTATTTATTAATTACCTGTAATATAGGTACCTTTTATCCTAAACTGTATTTTTTATCTATTTGTAGTTCCTTTTGTTTATCCTGTGTAGTAAGTCTGTCTAAAGTCCTATGTCTGTTAATCTTGTGTCTATTCAATAAATAATTCATTTTGTAGTAGACCTAATTGGCCATTTTTAAGAACTTGAGAGTGAGAACCATTTGGGGTGCAGGTAGCCACAGAGCCACTGCCAGAAATCTGAGTCAAAGGCAAGACTTGTATAAACTCATCTCCATTCGTAAGTGTGCCAGATGAGTTTTAGCATAGTTCAATACCAAAAACCAGCACATGATGCCCCTCAGTCCAAGACTGATAGCTTGCAAAATAGGGCATTGTTCAAGTTGTTTGACCTTATTCCAGGGCAGAGCATCCTCCTTCACACCTGAAGGACAATACAGTCATCAGTCACAGCCAACATAGCTGCATGAGGGGAAAGTCCTGCTTGTCAAGCTTATTTACTTTTATGACAAGGTAACCCACCTAGCTGATTAAAGGAAGCTAATAGATATAATCTTTTTGAATTTCAGTAAAGGTTTTGATACTGTCTCTCACAATGCCCAGCCCACAGATGGATAAACATGTCATGAGATGGGGGAGCAACTGGCTTATGGGTTGTTGGAGTCCAGGACATTCCCTTGGAAGACCTGGGACCCTAGGAAGGGAATTTGAGCCCTGGACAGGGAGGTGTGGAGCTGGTCCAGGGGACTCGGAGACCTTGGCACAGAGCCCAGGAAAACACCAGTTTGATTTTAGTTCATGGGAGAGGCTTCTGACACAGAGAGAGGAATTGCAAACCACTGGGATGTGAAAACAGTAGTTTAGCACAGTAGAAGATATAGAATTCAGTAGTTTTAGGGTTCATAAATGTTCTGGGTTGAGCTGCCTCCTATCCCATATATCCATCCCATGTCTTGGATATGTTGTTATGTCTCGCAGCTGAATCCCGCCCTCTTGGGCAGGAGCCTGCAGTTCCTGCCTCCTTTTTGCTTCTTGGCTGCTTTCGGCTCTTGCTTCAGCTGGCTCGGCTGCTTTTGCCTTCTTCGCTTCGCTTTGCTTCGCTCTGCTCTCCGGCTGCCCCTGCCGCCGTATTTTTCTTTCCCCCCGCTGCTTCTGTTTGTTTTTTTTCCCCTCCTTCCTTTCTCTCCCCTCCCCCCCTCCCCCCCCCCCCCCCCCCCGCCCCCCCAAGGTTTGAACCGGCTCCGGACCTGACCTGACCTGAGAAGTTGGAGAAGTCCCAGGGCTTGCAACAGACGCGTCAGCACCCTCCTCATCACAGTAACCCGTCTTTTCCCACTATTCGGTGTTGGGGAGTGTATTTTTGTCAATAAACCGGTTTTTCCACTTTCCTCCGAGGTATTTTTCTTCCCAAACCCAGGGCTGGGGGGCGGAAGGGATGGTGGAGGTTTGGTTTAGGGGACTCCTTTTGGAGGTTCTTCCCTAATTTACTCCAAACCAGGACATTTCTTGGTGCGTTGGCCGGGAAAGGGCCAGAGAAAGTGGAAAAACTTTAATAATAATATTGGTGGTTCTAGTTGTTTTGTGGGTGTATTGGGATGTTTTTTTCTGGATTCATAATGTCATTCGGGGTGAAAGCCTGCCAATATTTCTGGTCCCCAGGGATTTTTGAGGTTTTAATACCTCTGTGGTACCTAGGGTTATTCCCTTATATAGAAAAAGCTCTGGTATTGCTACTAATACGTAGCTTTTGGGGCGGTGGGGTACTAACCAGAATATTCATTGGACTAGGCTTGCTTGTGATGCTTTATAGAAGGGCTGTTAAGATGTTTAAATCTGTTCCAGAAGTGTATAGTTCATTGTTATGGTGGTGCATTCAGTTTGTTAGAGGAGAAGCAGGGGAAGAGTTTTTTCAGCCTCTGTCTTCCCTCTTCTCCTTTGAATTGTTTACATCTCTATTAGAAAATGTTCAGTTTCCCCTGAGTGTTAAAGAGACCATCTTTCTGGCATTTAATCTAGTAAGTCTTTTCTATACTGTCTGCAGTTTATATAAAATGAAAGCTGAGATTTCTAAAAGAGCTAATGAGACTCCTGATTTAGGGGTAAAGCCAACAAAGAGAAATCTTGAGTGGAGTGGGAAATGGGAAGATATGGGCCAAATTTTAAAGGAATTTTCTGATCCTATAGTCTGGGACTTCCCATCTGAACAAATTCAGAACCCAGCTGAGGTGGCGAAGTATTTGAAAGAGAAGTGCTGTGGTAATACTAAGGAGAAAAGGATTGTTGCAGTGAGCTGGGACCTGGCATATGTTTACCGTACTCTGCTAGATACTGAAGGACAGCAGATAAAAGAAAGGGAACAGGGAGATAAGCTAGTTACCACCCCAGTCACTCAGGCTGCAGCTAATATCCTGGGCTCCGGGCCAACAGCTAAACCAGACAGGGAGTCTAAGACACTGGCAGTCACGGGGGCAAAGAGAGCACGAAAGGCTGAACGACCAGTAGAGGATGATGATGATGAAGGTGAAGGGCCCTCAAGGCCTCCCGAGGACACCCAATCAGAAGCTGGACAAACTGACGTAAAATCAGAAGCTGAACCAACTGACACCCGATTGGGAGCCGGAACAACTGGCCTAAGATCAAATGTCCAACCAGCTGGCACAAGATCAGGACCCACTATTGATGCTTTTTCCCTGAAGGACCTCCGAGGTTTGAGAAAGGATTACACCCGACGACCAGATGAGTCTATAATTAGTTGGTTAGTCCGTCTCTGGGATGCTGCAGGCGAAGCTACAATTCTGGATGGCACTGAAGCAAGGCATTTGGGCTCCCTGTCACATGATCCAGTTATTGACCAAGGAATGATGAGGGTAGCTACCCCTTGCAGTCTCTGGGAACGAGTCCTGGGAAGTGTGGCACAAAGATACCTGTGCGCAGACGATCTCTACATGCAGCAGACCCAGTGGAAGACCATAGAACAAGGGATTCAACGCTTGAGAGAAATGGCAGTGGCAGAGATTATCTTCTCAGATGACCTAAACACTAAGAACTCAGACTTGGTACCATGTACACCCATGATGTGGCGAAAACTTGTACGACTTGGACCATCTGAATACGCTTCTGCTCTAGCAATAATGAAGCGGGCGGAGACACACGAAATCGTGCTCGATATGGCAAGGAAGCTTCGAGCATATGCTGATTCAGTACATGGCCCAACTCACGCCAGGATTGCAGCTGTGGAAACACGACTGCAGAAATTGGAAGATAAATGAGAGGAAAATCACAAAAAACTCAGGGAAGAGATTAGGGAGGACTTCCTCCAAATTTCGGCCGTTCAAATTAGAGACCCTGGTGTTCAACACGGGCGTACCTCTGTTGGGGAGAGAAGGCGCACTCCGAGAACCGAGTTGTGGGTCTTCTTGCGTGAAGCTGGGGAGGACATGAGGAGGTGGAACGGAAAACCCACTGCTGCTCTGGCACAACGGATGCGTAAATTGAAAGAAGGTAGGATTCAAAGAGGGAGTCCTACTAAACAGAGAGCAGCACCAGTTGTCTGCAGCCGGGACGATGATGATATGTCTGATCCCCTGGAGGGAACCTCTAGGACATATGTCCAAAGAAAGAAAGATAATCAGGCTTAGAGGGGTCCTGCCTCTAGCCAGGTAGAGGTTGGGGAGAATCGTGTGTTTTGGACTGTGTGGATTCGATGGCCTGGCACATCGGCGCCACAGAGACATGAGGCTTTGGTGGACACTGGATCGCAATGTACTTTGGTGCCATCGGAACATGTGGGGGCAGAACCAATTTCCATTGCCGGGGTGACGGGGAGTACAAGAGTTGACTTTGTTGGAGGCTGAGGTGAGCCTGACTGGAAAGGACTGGCAGAGACACCTGACTGTGACCGGCCCAGAGGCCCCGTGTATTCTGGACATAGACTTCCTTTGGAATGGGTGTTTCAAAGACCCAAAGGGATTCAGATGGGCATTTGGAATAGCATCTGTAGAAACAGAGGGTGTTAAGCAACTGAACACCCTGTCTGGACTATCGGATGACCCATCTGCTGTGGGATTGTTGAAGGTGTAAGATCAGCAAGTGCCAGTCGCCACTTCTATAGTACATCAACGGCAGTATAGAACAGTTCGAGATGCAGTGATTCCCATCCACAAAATGATTCGTGAGTTGGAGAGCCAAGGGGTGGTCTGTAAAACTCACTCAGCCTTTAACAGCCCCATCTGGCCTGTGCGCAAGTCGGATGGAGAATGGAGGTTGACTGTGGACTACAGGGCATTGAATGAAGTGACTCCACCGCTGAGTGCTGCCGTGCCAGACATGCTGGAACTCCAGTATGAGCTGGAGTCCAAGGCAGCAAGGTGGTATGCCACTATTGACATCGCCAATGCCTTTTTCTCCATTCCTCTGATTGCAGAATGCAGGCCTCAGTTTGCTTTCACCTGGAGGGGTGTGCAGTATACTTGGAATCGACTGCCCCAGGGGTGGAAGCACAGTCCTACCATTTGTCATGGATTGATTCAAACTGTATTGGAAGAGGGTGAGGCTCCAGAACATCTGCAATACATTGATGACAACATTGTGTGGGGGAACACTGCAGCTGAAGTGTTTGAAAAAGGAGAGAAGATTATCCAGATTCTCCTGAAAGCTGGTTTTGCCATCAAGAAGAGCAAAGTTAAAGGACCTGCTAGAGAAATTCAGTTCCTGGGAATTAAGTGGGAAGATGGACGGCGTCAGATTCCCACTGATGTCATCAATAAGATCACAGCGATGTCTCCACCAACTAACAAGAAGGAGACACAAGCTTTCCTAGGTGTCATAGGTTTTTGGAGGATGCATATTCCAGAATATAGTCAGATTGTAAGCCCTCTCCACCCGGTAACTCGCAAGAAAAACACTTTCCAGTGGGGCCCTGAGCAGCAACACGCTTTTACTCAGATCAAACAGGAGATTGCTCACGCGGTAGCCCTTGGCCCAGTCAGGATGGGACCGGACGTGAAGAACGTGCTCTATTCTGCAGCTGGGAGCCACGGTCTGTCCTGGAGCCTTTGGCAGAAGGTGCCTGGGGAGACTCGAGGCCGACCACTGGGATTTTGGAGTCGAAGTTACCGAGGGTCGGAAGCCAGCTATACTCCAACAGAAAAGGAAATTCTAGCAGCCTATGAAGGGGTTCGGGCCGCCTCAGAGGTTATAGGTATGGAAGCACAACTCCTCCTGGTACCCCGACTACCAGTGCTAGGGTGGATGTTTAGAGGAAAGGTTCCCTCCACCCATCATGCCACCAGTGCTACCTGGAGCAAGTGGATTGCCCTCATTGTACAACGCGCTCAAGTTGGGAAATTAAATCGCCCTGGAATTTTGGAAGTAATTACAAACTGGCCCGAAGGTGAAAGTTTCAGTGTTGCAGATGAAGAAGAAGAACCAGTGACCCGGGTTGAGGAAGCTCCGCCATACGACCAGTTGCCAGCAGAGGAAATATGTTACGCTTTATTCACCGACGGTTCCTGCCGTGTCGTAGGGATGGGTCGGAGGTGGAAGGCAGCTGTATGGAGCCCCACACGACAGGTCGTAGGGGTCGTTGAAGGAGAGGGTGGATCCAGTCAATTTGCTGAACTTAAAGCCATTCAACTGGCCCTAGATATTGCAAAGAGAGAGAAGTGGCCAAGGCTCTATCTATACACTGATTCTTGGATGGTAGCCAATGCTCTGTGGGGATGGCTGAAGAAATGGAAAGAGGCGAACTGGCAGCGTAGAGGTAAACCAATTTGGGCTGCTGAAGAGTGGAAAGATATCGCTGCCCGGTTAGAAACCCTACCTGTGAAGATTCGCCATGTAGATGCCCATGTCCCCAAGAGTAGAGCTAATGAGGAGCAGCAAAATAATCAGCGGGTAGATCAAGCTGCAAAGATAGGGAAGTTGAAGGTAGATCTTGACTGGGAGCACAAGGGAGAGTTATTTCTAGCACGATGGGCCCATGATGCCTCAGGTCACCAAGGTAGAGATGCCACCTATAAGTGGGCACTAGACCGAGGGGTGGATTTAACCATGGACAGCATTTCTCAAGTTATCAGTGACTGTGAAATATGCGCTGCCATTAAGCAAGCCAAGCGGATGAAGCCTCTCTGGTATGGAGGGCGGTGGTCTAAGTACAAGTATGGGGAGGCCTGGCAGATTGATTACATCACACTGCCTCAAACCCGCCAAGGCAAGCGTCATGTGCTGACCATGGTAGAAGCCACCACAGGATGGTTGGAAACCTATCCTGTGTCTCATGCTACAGCCCGCAACACCATCTTGGGCCTTGAAAAGCAGGTCCTTTGGAGGCACGGCACTCCCGAGATAATTGAGTCAGACAATGGGACTCATTTCAAAAATAACCTTATTAAAACCTGGGCTAGGGAACATGGCATTGAATGGGTACATCATATCCCCTACCATGCACCAGTCGCGGGTAAAGTGGAGAGGTACAATGGGCTGTTAAAAACCACCCTGAAGGCGTTGGGTGGAGGGTCCTTAAAAAACTGGGAGCAGCATTTAGCAAAAGCCACCTGGTTAGTTAACACTCGAGGTTCCACCAATCGAGCGGGCCCTGCTCAGTCCAAGCGCCTTAATGTAGTAGATGGAGATAAAGTCCCAGTGGCCCATGTTAGAGGTTTGTTGGGAAAGACAGTATGGATCAACCCTGACTCAAGTATGGGCAAACCCATCCGTGGAGTTGTCTCTGCTCAAGGACCGGGTTGTACATGGTGGATAATGCAGAAAGATGGAACAATGTGATATGTACCTCAGGGAGATATGAATATGGGGTAAGATTGATATGTGCTGAATGTTACTACCATTGTCTGAGTGTTAGATCAGTTAGACATGAAACAGAAGGAAACGTATAAGTGTCAAAGGTCTGAGCAAGTAAGACGGACAGAAATGTGTAAGTGCTAAAGGTCTGAGTAAGTGAGATGAAAGTTTTAATTGGATGGATATATGGGATAAGGGGTGGAATGTTCTGGGTTGAGCTGCCTCCTATCCCATATATCCATCCCATGTCTTGGATATGTTGTTATGTCTCGCAGCTGAATCCCGCCCTCTTGGGCAGGAGCCTGCAGTTCCTGCCTCCTTTTTGCTTCTTGGCTGCTTTCGGCTCTTGCTTCAGCTGGCTCGGCTGCTTTTGCCTTCTTCGCTTCGCTTTGCTTCGCTCTGCTCTCCGGCTGCCCCTGCCGCCGTATTTTTCTTTCCCCACGCTGCTTCTGTTTGGTTTTTTTTCCCCTCCTTCCTTTCTCTCCCCATCCCCCCCCCGCACGGTTTGAACCGGCTCCGGACCTGACCTGACCTGAGAAGTTGGAGAAGACCCGGGCCAGACAGAGACGCGTCAGCACCCTCCTCATCACAGTAACCCGTCTTTTCCCACTATTCGGTGTTGGGGAGTGTATTTTTGTCAATAAACCGGTTTTTCCACTTTCCTCCGAGGTATTTTTCTTCCCAAACCCAGGGCTGGGGGGCGGAAGGGGTGGTGGAGGTTTGGTTTAGGGGACTCCTTTTGGAGGTTCTTCCCTAATTTACTCCAAACCAGGACAATAGAATAGAGGTAAATGGGGACAAGATGGTGGAATTTGGGTGGTACCTCATGTACTTCTCCTTCCTTGTCCTCCATCTTTTGGGGTGGTGATGGCACAAAGTAGTTAGAGTTGACTGGGTCAAAGTAGAAATTACACTTTTAGTGTGGGCACTAGGCATTGGTGGCAAAATATTAAATAACTGACACGTAATTATCTGTATAAATGTAAGGGGACGTCCCATCGGTGGGCAGTCACCTCGTGTCCCTGCTGCTGTCCGTACCTTGGCTGGGAGCGGAGAAAATTCTGAGATATCAAATAATTAACATTACAAGAAACCTGAAAACAAACCTTGAAGACTCTGCTTTTTTATACCAACGTGACTCGAGGCTTTTAGAGGGTCAAGGACTTTAAACAACTTAAATCTCGGGTGAGGAAACCCTCCCCAAGATGGGTGGGGCACAAAGGGTTACAGTAAATGAGGTTCTGTCGGGCTCCATTTTAGGGCCAGTTCTCTTCAACATATTCATAAACAACTCGGACACAGGACTTGAGGGGATACTAGACAACTTTGCTGACAGTACTAAATAGGGAGGAGTTGTTGTCTCTCTCAGAGGCAGAGATGCCCTGCAGAGAGACATGGAAAAATCAGAGAGAGGGGCAATCACCAACCATATGAAGTTTAACAAAGGCAAGTGCTGGATTCTGCACCTGGGGTGGGGCAACCCTGGATTTATGTACAGACTGGGGAAGGAGGCTGGAGAACAGTGCTGCAGAAAGGGACCTGGGGATTCTGATTGATTGAAGGTCGAATATGAGTCAGTGCCCTTGTAGCCAGGAGGGCCAACCATATTCTGGGCTGAATCAGACACAGTATTGCCAGACAGTCAAGGGAGATGATTATCCTACTCTACTCAGCACTGGTGTAGCCTCACCTCAATTACTGTGTTCAGTTTTGGGTACCTGTCAGAGTCTGTCCAAGGATGTGATATGCCTCACGACTGTCTCCAATGACTGAGGACTGAGACCCCAGACTCTGAAAGGAGCCCTGGCCTGGCTGAGGTGGAACGTTTGCCAAGTCTCGGAGGACTGGTATGCATCTCCATGAGAACAGAGTGCAAGAACAATGGAACTGGTCACAGTGGACTGAGCCAAGGCTGCTTGCCCAAACTGGTCTGTCCATACCAGAGGTACAGTTTGCAGCTTGTTCCTGAGCACCCAACCTCAACACAGGTGGTTCCCGCTTTGGCTCTGTGCCCCTCGCTTTGGTTCCTACCTTGATCAACCTATAAAAACTCTGGAGACCCCCGCTCACTTTTGTAATTACCCCATGGAAGAAGAAGGATCTATTGGCCGGACTACGAGGATTTCGTCTTTCCGTTCGTAGCTGTACCCACTCCCTCTTTCTCTTTTCTCACTATCCTTTGTTTCCCTTCAAATCCTTCTATGGCATTTGATGTTGGCACTAATAAAAGTGCATGTGTTCTGATAAATACTGAAATCCCCTCTGTGTTGTTTTTGCACTCTGAGATCAGCTAGCGAACCATCATAATTCCCGCTTGCATTAGCGGATTGTGACAGTACCACAGTATAAGAAGGATATTAAGCTATTAGAAAGCATCCAAAGGAGGGCTACAAAGATGAGGAAGAGCTTGGAGAAGTCATATGAGGAGCAGATGAGGTCACTTGGTCTGTTCAGCCTGAAGAAGAGGAGACTGAGGGGAGACCTAATCGCAGTCTACAACTTCCTCATGAGGGGAACTGGAGAGGCAGGCACTAATCTCTACTCTCTGGTGACCAGTGGCAGAACCCAAGGGAAGGGCTGGAGCTGTGTCAGAGGAGGTTTAGGTTGCATATTTGGAAAATGTTCTTCACTCAGAGAGTGGTTGAGCACTGGAAAAGGCTCCCCGGGGAAGTGGTCACAGCACTAAGCCTGACAGAGTTCAAGAAGCATCTGGACAATACTCTCAGGCACATGATGTGATTCTTGGGGTGATCCTGTGCAGAGCTAGGAGTTGGACTTCCATGATCCTTGTGGGTCCCTTCCAACTCAGGATATTCTATGATAACTTTACTAGACAAATTGAAGCATTGACTAATGCAACTCATGTGGAACTGAAGGAATGAAATGTACAATTGAGACATAGATTTGAAAAATCCCAGCTGATCCTTTATAGTAGATTGAAAAAGATATACTGTATGTTAGAATGTATTCCAAGTAGTATTTTAGAATATATGAGATGGCATTTAGTGAACACTGAATGCTGTGTCTGTTACCCTTTTGCACATTTTTAAGCACCACAAGTATGGGGAACCTTCAGCATAAGCAGAAGAACTAGCCTAAACAGCAGAATAATAGGGCTAAGGGCGCAGATAAAGAAAAGAATACAGACTCTAAGATGGTATGTTCCCTTGCAAACGTGCCAAGAGGGCCAAAGCACACATGGGAGAGATAAAAGTGAAGGGGTGAATGCCTGACGACCACCACCACAGCCTGAAGACCACCACCACAATGGACTGAGCATACTCAGAAGGGTGTGGAGTTAATTACCATACCAAGCGAGGATGGGCGGGGTCAGGGAATGAATATGTATGAAGGGGGACCATGCATATGTAAGACCTCAGGGAATAATAAGGGGGGCAAGTTCCCTGGTGGGTATGCGTGTCTTTGGTGAAATTATTCCCCACGCATCTCGACATCGATAAATGCATACGACTCTAACAACTATTATTAGTTGTGAAGTTCTTTCTGCAGTGTTTCAACAATTATATGCAACATCGAAAATGTTAGATTTATTATTATTGCATGAAAATGGAACATGTGGATATTTGAGTCCATCTAATGATGCATGCTGCACTTATATAACAAATGCAGCTAAAGATCATAATGAACAAAGAGATCATATGGAGTATGTAGTAAGAGTAAATAGAGGTATTAGAAGAAGTATGGAAAAATGAATGGCTAGACAAGTGTCTGCAGGCTGGATTGATCGGCCAAGGCCAATGGTATGAGGTTCAATAAGGCAAGGTGCTCTCTCCTGCACTTGTCTCGCAACAACCCTCTGCAGCTCTACAGGTTAGTGGAAGAATGGCTGGAAAGCAGCCCAGTGGAAAAGGATCTGGGGATGCTGGTCAAGACCTGGCTGAACACGAGCCAGTGTGTGCCCAGGTAGCTAAGAAGGCAAATGGCATCCTGGCCTATATCAGAACCAGGGCAGTGATTGTTTCCCTGTACTTGGCACTGGTGAGGCCACATCTCGAATACTGTGTCCAGTTCTGGGCCTGTGTCCTGGTTTAGGGCAAATTTGGGGGGGAAACCTCTGAATGGGGTCCCTCCAGAAAGAAAATTCAAGTGGCTCCTCCCCCAATATGTTTGGGAAAAAAAATTCCTTAGAGAAAAGTGGAAAAAAAAAAACATTTATTCAACAAGCAAAGTGTTCACAAGCATAAAAAATGAATAATATTATACAATAAAGCCTCTTGCTGTTCTGAAGAGAGATGGCAAAATTGAGAAAGTCCTTGGCGTGGGTTGTAGCTCAGCTCACCCAGTCTCTTATCAGTCCCTCCAGTGATGGAAAATGCTGTCCTGGGCCCCAGTGGGCAGCAGGCATGAGCTCACGATGTTTTTCTGGGTTTTTCAGTTCAGAGCAGGTTTAAACAGTTCCAAGAAAAAGAGAAAAAAGCACAGTCCAGGAAACTTCTTTGCCTCAGCTAGCAAAAATTTAACTAAAAAGCAAAGGAGAGCTATCTCTTGCTGTCTGTACTGCAGACAACACTGTCTGTGAAGGATGTGGGGAAGCAAGTGCAGTTTCTGATAACAAACTCCGTGCTTCTTCTTTTCCTCCCCATTTGCTTTCAGAACCAGTCTTAAAGGTGTAGAACTTAATATCCAGCATAAACAGAACAGACAACTGGGGATACAAGCATCATAAAGTCACCCCAGGACAGCCTGTCATTACAGGAAAGACATTGAGGTGCTGGAGTGTGTCCAGAGAAGGACAACAAAGATGGGGAAGGGTCTAGAGAATGTCATATGAGGAGAGGCTGAGGGAAAGGGGGTTGTTTATCCTGAAGAAAAGGAGGCTCAGGGAAGACTTTCTCACTCTCTATAACTACCTATTGAGATATTAATTTTGAAGAATTAAGGACTTTAGTTAAACTAGATATTGCTAACATAGATTTCCCTTTAAATTTTGAAGAATAAAGGACTTTAGTTAAACTAGATAATGCTGATGTAGACTTCCCTTTACCAACTAGACATTGTTGAAGTAAACTTCCCTTTTTTTAACATAAGCCGGATTTAAGGAACCGATAAATCAGGAGACCTGTCAACTTAATCAATAGACTCCAAGAACACAATGTGATCATAAATCAGATAGTCTTGAGAAAACAGGATCCAGGTGTCACCAACACTAAAAGGCTAAAAAGGCAAAGCGAGGAAGACGCATCTTACTTCATCATTTTGTGGCCCCACCCCATAAAAAGGACCACCGACCCATTTCAAAGAACAAACTACGCATGCTTAATTGCTTTTTGGCTAATTACCATACAAAGCGGGGAATGGGATGGACCAGAGTCGTGAATATGCATTTGTGTTTTGGGTATTCAACACTCTTGTACATAAAAGGACCCTGTGATCATCTGTAAATTGTGCGTGTGTATTTGGGAGCTATCCTGCATGCTGCCCGGCGTCATAATAAACATACACTTTCTAACTTCAAACTGTTAGAGAGTCTTTGTCCGTCATAGTTGGATATTGGTATTCGATCAATATCCATATTTTTTTTAACAAATCACTATGATGCCTTAAGTTTTAGCTTCATGTTTTTTAGATTCTGTGCTGCCTAGGGGTATAATTCTGAGTCTCATATTAAGTGTTAGTAAGTTCTCTTCACAGAGTAGGTAGACAAATCCTTTTTCCTGCTAGAGACCAAGGACAACAGTTACAAGTTTTCAGGCCCAAAAGCATAAACAGTGGTGAACTGAAGAGAGAAAAAAAGAAGGACAGGACTTCATAATCTGAAGCTGTAATTGGACAATTAAACCCCAATATGCAATTGGACCAAAACTTATAAAAGTGTGAGACCTCATGACCGGTCATCCATTATGTGACCATTTTAAGTCCATCTTGGGTGTAGCCCAGGACAGGCTCATGTACTGCTCAAGGTGTATCCTGAAAAGACTTTTAATAAATATCTACTTTATTCTCTAGCTCTGTCTAGTCTCTGTTCCAGGTCAGCCTTCCCAAGGCATCAATAGCAGTGGCACACAGTCTCACAGCAGCTGAGAGGGGTTGCAGAGGTTCCTGTCAACACGATGGGACCCAGTGTGGTGGTTTTGCCAGGAAGTGATTTTTCTTAGGAAGTTATAGCAAAACCCAGTCAGTGACTAGGGTTGAATATTGATATCTGGTTAAACTAGTAGAAAGTTGACATGCCTCTGGTAATACACATGTTAAAATCAGAGAATACCAGGAAAAGTCCTTTTTCCTTCCGGCCTCAGTACAGGTAACAGGGGTGGTGGGGGCCAGCCCTGTTCTGCCGCATGGCTCCTGGACCTGGCAGGCCAGCTGGGCCCTGCCACTGCAGTCGTCTTGGCCAGATCAGGCCCATCGGCTCCTGAGCAGGGGGGAGGGAGGGAGGGAGGACAGGAGACTATGCCCCATCCCAGCTGCCAGCCAGAGGAAGGGGAAGAAGCCTCACAAGAAGATCCTAGCTATTCCCCCTTCCCCCCTCCGTGTATTTTAGCCACCGTTACCAAGACCCCTTGCAGAGGGAGGGGTCCAGCTGCGCAAAAGATCCTAGCTCCAGCCTTGGCATGGCCTGAATCTACCACCTTCGGCCATTTTCTGGGGAAAGAACCATCATGCCTTCTGCAGACCTAGGAGAATGTTAACTCTTTCCTTGCATAGATGAAACTTAAAAAGCACTAACCTTTCTCCGAGTCTTAGGAAAGCCAGAGGGGGACATGTAAAGAGACAATATGAAGATATCAAAGTCAGCTAAGGAAGAGTGACATCTTAGACAAAGAAATGAGATGATGCCTTAGTTTTAAGCTGAAAGACTTTTGTGAGCCATGGTAACAGACTGTAATATGCTAGAATATCCCTTTAAATCATAGAAAATATGCATTTGGGACATGATAAGATTATTTAGATTTTAGATTTGAGCAAAAGTATTTGTGATGGACTAAGTAAATATTGAAGTAGTTGTGATCTTATGAGAAGTTTGAACAGAAGAAAATAGAGAAGGATATGAAGCCCTCTGCCCCCAGGGAAAAAGAAGACCTCTGTTTCTTATGATGGAGATGATTTTAGAGATAGATGAAAAAAAAACCTTTGCTTTTGGAACTGTTAATCTTTAAAATGATACCTCAGGAGTGTCCGTGGCCCATATGCAGCCACAGGAAAGGCTGCGTGATATGGGAGGGCACTTCACAATTACAAATTCCCAGGTGGCTGTTTTTGTGAAAGTTAAAAGCCACAAGTGGACTGTTCTTTTCCTGTAGGGAAGTTTCCATAGTAAACTAGAAAAGACTTCTCTCTCTAAAAGGATTGATGAAAGACTACTTTTTATGTGGTAAACTAATCTAGAGTTCTGAGTTTTGTCTCTATACATTGTCTGTGAGGAAAAAAAATGCTGTTGAAAGAGAAAGAAGTGCTTTAAAGGTTTTATTCTTATTCTTAATAATTTTCTTTCTCTTATAGTTCTGTTAATAAACCTATCTTTATTCCCTTTTAAGTTTTGAGCCTGCTTTGCTTCTCTTCTAATCGTATCTCAGAGCAGAAGGGGAGTAAATAATTCTAGCAAACACTCTGACCACTGCATTAATTTTGAGAAACAGAAATTGGCAAACATGAAACCACTACATCCAGAGCAGCAAAGCACAGAGCAGTAGGAGTGGAGTTGTGGCAGCCAGACATCTCGCAACCACTGGGAACAGTCTCAGGGGTTTCTGCCAGTCTGGCAGGACTTGGGGTGGCAGAGCAAAGAGCGGCAAAGTGGGGTTTGGTTGCGGCATGTTATCCTGGTAGAGCGCCCCTGCCCAGGATGGTGCCAGGGTCCCAGGCTACCGGGGGGAACTCTGCTGGAGTGACATCCCCACGGGGGGTGGCAGCTGTGCGATCCCACTTGCCTGGTGTGGCGTCTGCTACCCCTGCCTACCCTGGAGCCGCACTTTCACTGTTTGTATCAGCGGATGGCGCCTGCAGTAATCCCTCTGTCATCTTGGCCTCCTGCTCTCTCTTTAACTGTTCTAATAAGTCCATGATGAGCCTCCAAGGTTTTATAATGTTAATGGTGGTCTCATTGCCCGTTGAAGCTGCTGAAAGGGTATGTTGGCCAGCCTGCTCCCAAGTTTTTAAGTCTAGGGCTTCCTCTTCCAGCATATTTAATTTTTTGCTCTTACACCACATCAGCCGGTCTAGAAGAGCCCAGTCATGGTGTTTTATCCCTTTATTTTTAAGAAGGAAAATCTATACCTTCAAAGTGAGATTTTCTGGTGTTGAGCTCCATGCTCCCATTTTCCCAGCGGTCTCTTCTCCACAAGGAGGGGTCTAGACCCACGTGGCTTACTCCGCCTCCTTTGGCAGCAATATTACACTGCTCTGCTGGGACTGTCCTGTGGCAATATCCGCTGCACTTCGCAGCAATTCAGCTGCCTCATGGCAATGTCCCACTGCACTCCACAGCAATACTGCTGCTCCCCTGTCTCCCTGCAATACTGCAACTGCTTGTTGCTATCACGTCAGGAGGTCACCAGATGTCCCAATGGAGTCAGAGACAGGGATGCAACATACACTTGCTGAGGATCATGGTGGCAACAGCCTTGTTTATTGACGAGCACCCCCTTTTATAGGGTTTACAAATTTCCCACACTTGCAGACATGATTGGTCAAGGGTCTTAACTCCACCTAGCTCACTGGCCAATGATATGGCTGTATCTGTGCTTCACAGGGGTTGTCTGAGGTCCTGTGACTGGGTTTTAATCTGACCTATTCTTGTCGTGTCTAGGGACTTTTTTACTTTGAGCTAGGCCAGTTGAGCTGGTATCTGTTAAGCCAAATCATCTATGCAGATATAGTCTAGCTGTATCTGTTATAACTGACCATCGCCCGGCAGGAGGATGGACAAGCGGTGGGGATACATCTGCCCAGGGATACCTGAGGCACAACATGTACCGCCCCTGCTCGTCCCTTCCCATCACTGTTTTTCGTTTCCGTGTCTCTCTACAGCAGAACTTGTTACTATGGAAACTGCAACAGTGCTGTCCCTTGTGGGAGCTGTACTCCCAGCTACATCAGTGCCTCCAACGGGCACAGCCCCCCCCATCCCTGGCCCTAGCAGCTGCAACAGAAGCTGTGCCACCTCCGGAGAGCACATCACCTCCTGCAGGTCTTGCTTTCCTGTTCTCATCAGGAGCCATGTGGACGGGACCCAGGGGTGGTAGGCAGACTGGGCCATAGTCTTGAAGCAGCGGCCCATCCAAGTGGTGGCAGTGCGAGCCCCAGTGCCGGTGTTGTCCCTTTTCTGCCCTATCTCCCAGGCATTGCCAGGAAGATGGCAGAGGCCACCCCAGACACTGCTCTCAGAGCATCTATTCCCCTCCTTCCATCACGGGGGGGGGGGGGGGGGCGTGGCGTGGCCTCCTAGCTCGCAGTACCGCCCCAGCAGTTTGGCGGCAATTCTGGGAGATCCTGGAAAACCTCCAAAAATTCCTTCCAGGCTCGCAAAAGAAGCCAAGCCTACCTCCGAATTGGCCCACTATAACCCACTAAAGCCCAGGACCTCTCTTTCCACAGATGGAGTACCGCCCATGTTCACTATGATATAGGAGGTGGACACCACTCTCCCTTTTTCCACAATGGCATGCTGAGCTGAGCCCAGCCACTCTGAAGAACCGGTTCCGTTTATGCCTATGTGTCCTTAAGCAAACACAACAATCAAAACCCGCACCTGCTAAAAACGAAAATCTCTGGAGGGCCATTTTCTCCTCTCCACCAATATACAACCTCAGCGGGTGGCAAACACACATGCCCTGCCTCCCCCCAACTGACCTGGGGCGGGCTGCAAAAAGTGGTGAATTGAAACAAACTCTTGAAAAATCACTCCAAAAGCAAGTCCCCCTCCACACCACGCCGGGCCAGAAAAAGCGACCTAACAAACCTTACAAAACCAGTGGGATCCTGCAAAAGGTCTCAGTTTGATTCCTAAGAACACAGACTTCCTGGAAATTGCTAGTAATTACTGAAATTACACAGATACACAATACACACACAAATACAGAACACAGAATGAAAAGATATGCTTTTATGCAGGTGTCCTGGGACCATGGCTCCTCACCTCAGGCCGTTGCAGGGGAATTCTTTTTAAAAGTTGCCAACAGGGAAGAATTCCTTGCAAGATATATATGATCCAGTCCAGAGGATGGTTATAAGGTCCCAGTCTCATCTGGATGTGCCAGAAAACTCATGCCTTAAAGAACCTAGAAATTAAAATACACACTTGTAAGACAATATTAGTATCAGAGGTAATATAAAAGCTGGTCTTTATTGGAGGCCTCCAAGGGGCAGATATGGAAAATGCCCAGACTTGCATGGGGTGAATAAAGTTTTATAAGTTTAGCAAATTAGCATAACTGACAAAAATCCCCAATTAGACACATAAGTGGTGAGGTAATCTCCCCTTTTGGTTCCACCTCTTACTGTAGCCTCCTTTTAGATAGGAACTAAACTATTTTTATGAAAACGTGTCTTGGAAAGCTGTTTTCAAACTTGGCTCCCAGGAAGAACCAAGATAGGATAGGGGTCTTGCCTACCCCCCTTCCACTTGGAGCATCTGGAAAGGGGTTTGTCTTTCTGCCTATTAGGGTAGGGAAAAGGTAAGAAAAAGTACTGGGGCTAGCTGGGAACCATATAACTATACAACAAAAATCTACAGAGCTACAAATATATATGAAGGAAATATAAAGCAAAAATAATTTTGGCATCACTAGAATGAATTAGAAGGTTTATCTTTCTCACAGAATTTCTTACTCTAGTCCTCAGTTCATTCATTTCAGCCAGGAGATCAAGTATACATAAGAAACAGTGGAAAGGACCTTATCTAATTCTGGTGACTACAAGAACAGCAGTGAAAGTGAAAAGACGTAATTCGTGGATTTATCACACCAGAATTAGGAAAACTCTCAACTCAGACAGTGAAAAACACCACACCTCTGCAGCTGAAATTTTCAAAGGTATCTGTAGACAAGTAGTGAAATGTATAGTCTAATGTTTATGGGATTTTTTTATTTTTATGTGAAGAGGGTTTAAGAAAATTTGATCTTAATTTAATCCAATGGTTTGGCAAAATGCATAATCTGCCCAGCATAACAGCCTGCCTCCTTATCCCCACTTCAACAGGGGAACATATTCCTTGGGGAATTATCCCTGTTACAAAAGGCGTAGCCAAATTAATAATTAAAGATAATTTATTAATTTATCAAAAATCAGTTTTGGATAAGCCACAATCAAAACAGTGCCGAGCCCTGCGTTGACACTGAGTGAACTTAGATTTGGACTCTATCACTCCGAATCCCCCTCGGTTCACGAGTTCTGCCTTTGCAGGTTCCTGTTTTTATACAGTTTCCCGACTGAACAGGGGTTTTCTTGATCTTTTGTTGCTCTCGTTCCTTTAGCATATTGTCCTGGGTTGTAGTTTAGGATGTATTCTATCACCATGTTAAGTTAATGGCCCATCAATGCCTTTTGCATGACTCTCTCTTTAATGGGCCATCAAGGCCCTCTTCCATGACTCATCATCCCATTGTGAGATGCTCCGCCCATGGGGAAGAGCCACGCATTCTCACCTGGATATAAGCTGGGATTTGGGACAGTAGAAGCAGCCCTCACCCACTGGATTCCCAGAGGACTGGAGCTACCAGACCTTTCTACAAGATTTCTCTTTCAGGAAGACCACCTCGTCTGGACTGTTTCCATCACCCTGATCAGGTTGTATTCTGACTCTGTCAGTGGTTTTTCTTTTTGTATTTATTTTATTTTATTCTATTTTATTTTCCTTTTCTTCTCATTAAATTTTTTTTCTGACTTAGAGCCTCTTACTTGGTTTGTTTTCAAAACCACAACACATATTCATGTATTTTCCTTTCTCGCTGCCGATCTGACAAAAAGTTTTCCAGGAAGTGATGAATACTTGATTCTCTTTACAGGAATTTGGTTTGGGAATACACATCTTTGGCGACGCATATTATCTTATCGTAGATGCATATTGGATGCATATCACAGAGGCATTGTCATACCCATCTCCAGAGGCAGCCTATCTTTGCTTGATGACTCCCTCTATTCTGGTGCAAATCGATTTCTTCCTCTGTTACTGGCTTTGGTTTCACAATCGCTGAAATATTTAATTCTCTAGCACGAATTATTTTATAACATATATTACATCCCTATAGATCTGTCAATTGTAATTTGCTATGATAATCCAACTAATGCAATAGCAAAAGCAAACATCACCTGCTGTTTGGATGAGGAGAGATGTAGGCAATGAGCAGATGGTATTCTTGAGGATCCGATAGCTTGGAGGCCAGGAGACAATAGAACTATCTTTGGAAAAAAGGAGGTGTCATAAATAACTATGTAGTTGTTGCTTTTTGCTATTATGTATTGGCCTTTGCATATTATAATAAATCACAACAATTTTGATATAGTACAGTTTGTAATCACTTTTAACTGCTTTTGATATAGTATAATTTCTCAGCTTTTTGTGGCCAATGCCCTGGCCCCTGTGTAGCTTGTATCCTCAAAACATCATTTATGGATGATATTTTAGTTTGTGGACAATGTGATAAACACATATTATAGTTTTGGCTTTCACAAATATTAAAGTGTGATACAGGGAACTTATAAATAAATTTAAACAGATTATAATTTACTGTGTCATCAAGTGTGTTAAAAACAGATAGTCCTTTGCCATACAAAAACAGGACCATGCCCATTTGCTTTAGACTGATAAGCAGAAATCAGTGCTCAGAAACTAGAAAAAACTGGATTTGTAGTTTAGACTATGCTCAAGAGCCTTGGAGAACACCGAGAGACCAAAAGGGCCTGCGCAGAAACCAGGTTCATCCAGGGGACACCTGAGGAAGCCTATCCTACTTCATCCAGTGACCCCTGCCTGAGACTACCAGAAGATAATGCACAAGTGCAGATCGACAAAAAACTGATTAGCATTTGAAGCGAGAACAGGTCGGAATAGGTTCTGAATATGTATAGGTGATGTTGAAACTTTTGTGAATATGTATGAGTTTAAGTGTATTTGAAGAGGGCACTTGCTCTGTTCTGTATGCACGTCTTTGGCAGAACCATTTCCCCCTTAGTCTGGGTGCTGAATAAAGCATACCTACTTCATAACCTTTGGTTGTGGAGTCTTTGTTCTGCTTCAGCTTAGTGAGCCAGGCAGGAAGTCTCTCTGCCCACCCACAGGACCAGCCGTGAAGGGACGTCTCAGGCGTGCCCTGAGCACTTTACTTGGAAGGACCTCCTATCTTGGCTGATCACTGTGGGGCAGAGAAACAATCTCTGGTGGCTGTGGAAAAAATTGTATGTTTTAAAAAACAGAGTGAGCCAGTAAGTTTTAGGCAGTGCCCACACTTGGCTGGGAATGCCATTAAACTGCTCAGAGACATCTGATGCATGGTATAGTCCCATATAGGAAGGGGGGTACCTATAAGCTGATTGGGGGATTTTGCTGGCCAATAGAGCAGCCGCTGGATGTCTCGAGAGGAGACTGAGCAAAATCCGGGGTCACTGCTGCATCCCAGCATTGGGAGCCAGGACGGACCTGCTAATGATTGTATAAGAAGCAGGAGAAGGGTAAGTGGTCCCTTTTAAATGGTTGCTTGGATACTAGTTGCAGCTGCTGGTAGGATAATAACTGAAATAGTAATTGGATGTTTAATTTGTAAATGCCCAGGTATTTTGTGCTAAGTTTTAAAGCATTTCACGTTATTGTGTGCGAGTGTGTGTGTGTACATGTGTTGACAAGCAGCATAGCTGCAAAAGCGAGTGAAGAGCCCCAGTCTATGGTTTCATGACCTCGTGAAGGGAACGGCCAGAGATGGACGAAGTGTTTAAAATGTTTTGTATAGCGTGTCCATACCACAAGCAATTTTAAACTGTGGATCCAAGATTGTAACCAACAACATATTAAGCTAGCTTTAAATGTATATCTGTATATGTGAATAGCTGGGAAGAAAACTGGGATAAGAAAATAGTAAGGTGTAAAAAAAGGTCGTGTGGGAACTAAGGGCAACAATAAAAACACCAAAGGGAACAAAAGGATGGAGGAAGGCTAGAGCAAAAAAGTCCCACGGAGCAGCCCTTTATGCAGCATATTAATACATTAGAAGGATATAGCTGGCTCAGGAGGCATAGAACATAAAAGAACTCTCGTTAAATATTGTAACCAATGGTGGCCTTTGTATAAATTGTAGGAGGTGGCCAGTTGGCCACTGAAC
This sequence comes from Sylvia atricapilla, assembly GCF_009819655.1. NCBI lineage: Eukaryota > Metazoa > Chordata > Aves > Passeriformes > Sylviidae > Sylvia > Sylvia atricapilla. The sequence continues at coordinate 19,210,260 of NC_089173.1, read as the reverse complement.
ACTATTTTGCAGTTAATATTGTTTTTAAGGAGCGAGACAAAATGAGATGAATCATCATTGATGGTATATAGGGTTAAAATTAAAATTATTTATGCAGCCGCAAAGCTGGGGAATAGAACCTCAGCTTCACTGCAACCAGGATGTTGCTTTCATGCTATTGTTTTAACCAAATCAAGTATAACTTTTCCTGGGTAATCAGGGGGGAGGGAAAATTAGGACGATTTGTACTTAGAGCTATGTATTTTAGAAATAAAGCTACCCTCTACTAGGTCGGGTGAAACTGTACCTAATCATCATAAGATAGATGATATAATTGTAACAATTGTTGGTAGCTGAACGTGATTATTATCTTAAACTAGAATAATGAGAATCATAAAGGAAGATATTTACCAAAATTCATGCTTGGGTGAATACAATAGAACAATGGGGGTTTAATGGTTAACGTAGAGTTATGTAACAAAGTGGTATAATACGGGGCCCCTTTTGGGCCCTTGTTGGAGTAGGATTTGGGTTTGTACCCCGGCTCCCAGAGCTCTTAATAAAGCACCCACATGATCATTCATGATTATGTGTTTCCCTTGCTAACATCATATGCAGATATGTTTTTCATCCTCCAAAACCACCCGGAGTGGCAAAGAGACTGTGGGATTGTGCCACCACAAGACCCTCTTGTACTCACGCAAGAGAGAAAATAACAAAAAACCTAAAAGTAAATTGAAATGGTGTTGCTCAGCATGCAATATTGGCCAACAGTGCACTAGAATAGATAAAATCCACCAGGCACTAGAACAGGAACTAACTGATCTGTTTAAGCCTCACCCTTGACCACAGGAACAAGATGCAGTCTCAGACAGGACTCTCACCTCCCTGGGTAGCCCTGTGTCTTCCAGCATGACGAAAAATTTGGCTCCAGTGGTTGTGCAGGCACCTCTCCGAGAGGCAGTAGGACCTGAGGGAGGGACGATGCTAATTAACGTATCTTTTTCTACCACTGATTTAGAGGCATGGAAGAGGGTTGCCAGAGACTACCAGAACGATCCGGTAAGTGTATCCAAACACTTCCAGTTTATAGTAAAACAACACAATTCTAATTGGAATGACATGCAACTCTTATTAGAATATGTGACTGAAACAGAAAAGCAATTAATTCCAGAAACTGCAGGAGATTTGGCTAAGGATAATTATAAAACCACAGGGGAAGATGTTAAAGAATACCTCTCCCTCCAAGATCTGAAATGGGATGCAAGCAGGTCTGCACATATAGAAATATTACAGGCATACCAGGGGTGGATCTCAAAAGGAATGGAAAGGGCCATTCCTAAAACTATAAATTGGTCAGTGTTATATGCAATCAAATAAGGTTCCTCTGAGTCACCATCTGAATTCCTAGATTGACTGAGGGACATGATGCACCACAATACACCATTTGACCCTGAGTCAGTATAACAGTATCTTTTTGGAGTGCAGCTACAGCCTTTCTAAATCCCAGTCAGCCTCTCCATAGAGAAACTGCTTAAGAAGTATTCAGGCAGCAATCAAGCTCACACAACCACACACATTACAAGGCTAGCTCAGCAAGAGAGGCAGAAGGCTCCCAGCCCCAGATCAATTTCCAGCAAGTGTTTATTCCAGTATGCTGAAGGTGAGTCCCAAGGCAAAAAAAGTGACCATGTGGTTTTCCTTAGTTATATAGGGTCTCAGGTTCATGGGTGGTACAAGGGGCAGGGCAGGGGGCAAGTGACCATAAGAAAGAGAGGAACAGGACACCAACCCCCATAACCAATGGGGAAACAGGGAAAGGGAATGCCATGGGGTGGATGATGGGCTTGCAAAACCCAGGGAGAAGATTGCATGATGTCTGCAAGGACCCATGGGGGAGAAGCCTTTTTTTCTACAATCTGAGGTATCTTTAATCTTCACTTTTCCAGGGAAGGGCAGTTGGACATTCCTTTAATGACACGAGGGTCTCTACAATTCCTCCATTTTTACTAAGAAGACTTCCCCTATGGACTTCTGCAAACACTTAGCAAGGCAGGGAAACACAAGCAAGATTATAAAAACAATAGTTACAATCAAAATTATTCCTTTAACAAAAGATGAAATTCATCCTGTCAGTCCCCAGTGTCTGAAAAGTTCACTGATCCAGTCTGAATTTTCAGTCTTTAATTCCTTCACTTGCTCTCTCAGCTTCTGGATGTGTGCGTGGATGGATTCTGAGTGTGTGGAGAGGTTGAAACAGCACATCCCATCAAAGTCCTGGCAGCCATGTCCATGTGTGAGCATCAGATAGTCTATTGCAGCCTGGTTTTGAAGAGTTGCATGCCTGGTAATCTCAGTGTCACTAAGAAGGTCACTGAGTGCAGCAGAGGTACCATATGCCTGCTTACTAAGCCAGCATTCCAGATGAGAAAGCTCACCGAGGGCTTTGGCTGTGGCCACCCAAGGTAAAAGTAGGGAGACCACAACCCTTTTTCCTTTTTTCCAATTATAAATTTGACTTTCACAATTTTCATCAAATTCAGAATATGACCTCTTTTGGTGTGCCAATTTCCCTTTCTGTTTCCAATTCTGAAGTAAGGTTATGTTTGGGGTAAGGGTAGTAAGCTGGTCAAGGCTACAGGGACCCCCTTGAAGGCGTGAGGGGATCCCAGCCCATACTCGGTCTCCATAGATAAGAAACACTCCCCAAGGCAGCACTTTGGGATGGAGTGGGGACACAGAAGGTGTAAGGCTGATGTAGTTGCACCAATTTAGGGGGGTGTAATCTTTGTTGAATGGGGTTACATCCTTTTTATGGGCAGACTGAATGAGTTCAAGGTGAGCCAAGAGTGCATTAGGAGGTTGATACTGAAAATGAATGCAGTAATGAGCCTTGGAGAACCCCAACAGCTCTAATTCTTAGGGTTCCTCTGATGTTTGCGCTGGGGTCTGGGTCCACTCGTCCCAAGTGTCTACCAGATTGGGTTTCTTATCTGCATATGGGTATTCATTTGCTTCTAGGGGAACCCCCACTAGGCATATTGACAGCGGGTTGTCCACACTGCCCATGGACAGGCATAGATTGTCCTGCTGTAAGGTCTTGGCTAGTGTCACGCAGATGTTCTGGTTGGGCTGAGGGACAATCCATGTACCAGCTGATGGGAATGTGAGGATCATGCAGAGTCCTATTTGGAGTAGCTGGGGATTTCCTGCTGCAGGAGACATGGCAGAATGCTTGGGGATGGTGAGTTGACCTGTGAGTCTGAAAAGAAAATTTTAAAACCTTTATAATTTTTTCAGTCTCTCTTATTTTCCCACTTTAACCCCCCAGTCTATACTGAGTAGACAGGGTATGGGAAAACAAGAGGGGATAACAGTGCAACAACTGAAGAAAGGTAGCAGTAAAACCAAATAAAAAAGGGTAACTGCAAAACAATTTGTGAATGAAATTCAGCAGACAGTCTTATGGTCCTTTGTGGTGCTGGAGGGTTGTCTTTTCTTGCGACAGATATTTTCTTTTATACTGCTTTTCCTTCTTCTGCTCCACGCCTCCCGAGTTTGGTCTCTTTGTCGTTCCTGAGGTTCAGAAGTGTCTGTGGATGCTGCCTTTAGGGGTTCAATGTATGGCTTCACATTCCTGCCTGGAACTCATCTTGGACCAGAATATATGGACACGCAAGCATAGCCTATCCCCCACATTATTAATTTGAATGGGCCTATTATTTGCTTGGATTCAGGGTCCTTGATCAGAACAGTGGCTTTTTCTGAGAGCTGAGCTCTACTAGTGTTAGAAAAAGGCCTGATAATGGGGGGGTTTGGCTCCTCAAATGAGTTATTAGGAAAATTGATTACATAAAGAGCCTTGCAGAATCTTTCTACGTTTGATAGTGTTTCAACACCCCCATGCTGCTGATCAAGGACCCTCTTGAGAGTGTGGTGAGCCCTTTCTACAATTGCTTGCCCTGTTGGGGAGTGGGCTATGCCAGTGTTATGTTTTACCCCCCACTGATCTAGAAACTGAGACTTTTGGAGCCATGGGCAGGACCATTGTCTGTTTTGATGGCTTGGAGGATGCCCAGGGTGGAAAATGCAAGTAGGAGGTGCCTGATGGCATCCTTTCCTTTTTCTCCTGAGTGGGCAGATGCAAAGACAGCCCCAGAAAATGTGTCTATGGAGACATGAATGTACTTTTGCTTCCCAAAAGGCGCATAATGTGTTACATTTGTTTGCCATAATTGTAAGCTTTCGAGCTCACAAGGGTTAACCCCAGCCCCCATGGAGGGTAAAGCAAAATCTTGGCAATTTGGACAGGAACTCAAAATTGCTCTTGCCTGTTCTCTTGTGATTTTAAATATACAGATTAGATCTGTGTGGTGGTTTAGCATGAATGTGAAAAGGTTTTTTTTAAAGGGAAGTTCTAGCATGGATTGCGATTGACAGGTTGGCTGACGAATGGGAGTGTTTCTACATTTCTGGAAACACAGTCTTAAATCACAAGTTCTCAAGTGACTCTAGCCTCTTTCCTTTTCCGACCACCAGAAAGGTAACACCATCTCGTGAGTCGGGGTTCGGGCTGGGCCCCCCGGGGCCAGGCCTGCCGGGCCTTGGGGTGGGGGCCCTGCCTGTGGGAGAGCGGTTGAGACTGGCCGTGTCCTCTCTGTTCCCTCCTGGCTCCACCGATAGGGAGAGGAGGAGGAGGACTGCAGACCAGCAGTCTGGCCCTGCACCAGGACCGCGGTGGCTGTGCTCTGGGCCTTGGTTGCCAGAGCCGCTGGTCCGAAGGAGGAGAGACGTTTTAAGAACTTTTTTCCAGAGCTCCAGGGAGCTGATCCAATTTGAGTCACTTTAGATCTGACCAGGGGTGGAGGAGGTTTCGTCCATCAGCATTCCTGAGCATGCGCTCTCTCTCTCCCCCTTCCTCCCCCCACCATCACCTGTGACCTTGAAGTTCCAAGACTCCGCTGAAGAGGGAAAAAAACCCAAACTCTGGGAAAAGACTTGAACCCTTTTCCCTCCTCCGTGGAAGACAGAGTGATTTGAAATGTAGACAGACAGCATTGAAACAAAGTCAGTGAAAGAACTGAAAAAGACTATTGGAAGATGGGATGGAGGAAGTGGACATTTCTGATCGGACTTCTCTAGATGTGAACTATGGGAAAAATGGACTGTTTTTGTAATATCCTAATGCTGCTTGGGGGAATGCAAGTTCTAGCCAAAACGTTGTATGTATTAATATATATGGGTTTTAATTGAAAATTTTGATTAGAATATGTCCCTGGCTCCTGGGAAAGAACAAGGAGGTCCCCATTTCTTTTGAGATAGAAGTGAATTTACAGATGGAAGAGAATCCCTGTTTTGTACTACAAAAGCATTCTTAAAACAATACCCCAAAGATGTGGAAGCCCATAAACAGTGTAGAAAACTGTTATATGGGTGAGACTGCACAGAATCTGCAAAAATTCTGGGTGGTTGCAGATCTGTGAAAACCACCAGACCTTTTTCTTGTGGCGTGTTCTCCATAACCCTAGAGAGACTCCTCTCCCAAGGTGATGTAGGATCATGTTTAAATGGTGGCAACTGACTGAAAATCATGGCTTTCTCTCTTTGGTGAGTGGGAAAGTGAACAGTTGGGGGGGGGAAGGGGAAGGTGTTTGAATGTCTCAGAATGTCTCTTATTTTTTTTCCTCTCTTTTTTTCTCTAGTGTATATTAATAAAATCTATCTGTTTTTACTTTTAAGTCGTGCCTGTTTTGCCTTTTTCTCCCAAAGTCCTATCTCCCAGTTGATAAACTAAATTTGGCAAATGTTAAACCATGACAGGCTGATACATTTTGATGAAAAAACTGAAAGCTCAGTTTAGCCTGATTAAAGATGTCTGGTAAGGTAGTTTGCACTGCCATGGCTAAAATGTCAGCTCTCCTGTTGCCTTCTGTGATGGGTCCGGGGAGATCAGCGTGTGATCTTACATGCATGATGTGATATGGATGCTCTCGGTGGGAGAGGAGGAATACTAACTTCAAGAGCAGTTTGTATAAATCTGGATTTGGCACGTCTTTTAATAAGGAGTGTTCTGCCCTTTCAACTATGCCAGCAACATAGTCGGTATCAGTGACTAAATTTATAGGTTGTTTGAACTTCTTAAAGGCTCTGACAACAGCTGCCAATTCTGCAAATTGCAAGTATCCTTGGACAATCTGGACATCAGATTCCCATTCTTGAGTGTCAGGATTTTTCCAACTCATAACCGACTTGTGTGATTTCGCTGAACCATCAGTAAATATAGTCAGTGCCTTTAGAGGGAATCTACTTTTCAACGAGTTTGGGACCAAATTAAAACAAGATTTGAATAGTTTATGTTTTGGAGGGTGGAGGGAGATTTGACCTGGATAGCTGTCAAGGGTGAACTGGAGGTGTTCATTGGTTTGGAATACATGTTCTAGATTGATTAATGTAGTTGGAAGGTATATGTATGAGAATTCACACCCTGCTAAGGTCTTGAGGCGAGCTCCAGCTTTTATGATAAGTTGAGCCATGAGCTCTTGGGGTGTTGTGATGGTCTTGTTTGGTTCGTGTGATCTGAAAACCTTTTTTATTAAGATCTGATCTTTTAGAGTAGCATCCCACTGAAAAATGAGCCCGTGAAACTTGGGTGTCTTACCCAAAACGATGAATTGGAAAGGCAGGGCAGGATCAACATGGTGAGTCTGTCTTGTGGACAGTGCCTCTGATACCTTTCAGATCACTTCTTGGGCCTCAAGTGTGATGATCCGTGGGGAGTCAAGGTCATCAGGGCCTCTCGGGAGGTTGAAAAGGGATGCAAGGTCTTCGGTCGTGATTCCTATCAGGTTACACACCCAGTTTATGCTGTCACAGAGTTGCTGGAGGTCTTTCAGGGTCCTTGGGTTGTCCTTGATGGTAATTTGCTGGGGTGCGATTGTCCGTTTGCCAATCTGGAGTTCCAAGGTAGGTCCAGGGGCAGGTGCACTGGATCTACTTTGTAACAATTTCAAATCCTGCTTCCTCAATGGCTTGAATAGTCTTTTTGAGAACAGTCTCTAAATAAAAGTCAGTCTCAGTGCAAATTAGTATGTTATCCATATAGTGAAAAATAATTGCATCCGGGAATTTTTCTCGAATAGGTGAGAGAACACTGGCAACATACATTTGGCAAAGAGCAGGAGAGCATTTAAGACCTTGGGGAAGAACCCTCCATTGGTATCTTCTTACAGGGGCTTGTCGATTAATTGAAGGCACTGTAAATGCAAGTCTTGAAGCATCTCTAGGATGGAGTGGGATATTAAAAAAACCAATGTTTAATATCAATGACTGCCAATTTCCAATCTCAAAGGTGAGGGAAGGCCAGGCTGAAGGGAGCCCATGTCCTCCAGGATTTTGTTTACTTTCCTGAGGTCTTGTAGGAGACTCCACTTGTCTTTGCCTGGTTTACAAATGACAAAGACAGGGGTGTTCCAAGGGCTAGTGGATGCAACTATGTGGCCCTTAGCTAATTGCTCCTCTACCAGGGATTCAAGCGCCTTTAATTGACTTCTGTCATGGGCCACTGTTCTACATAAATGGGCTCATCAGATTTCCATACGAGGGGTAGGGTCAGGCGCTCAACAGTGCCCCCAGTTAAAATCCTGTGGTTTTGAAGGGATTTCTAACCTGGCTCCCCATTGCGACAACACATCTCTGCCCCATTGTTCTGGGTTGAGCTGCCTCCTATCCCATATATCCATCCCATATCTTGGATATGTTGTTATGTCTCGCAGCTGAATCCTGCCCTCTTGGGCGGGAGCCTGCAGTTCCTTCCTTCTTTTTCTTTCTTGGCTGTTTCGGCTCGTGCTTTAGCTAGCTCCGGCTGCTTTTGCCTTCTTCGCTTCGCTTTGCTTCGCTCTGCTCTCCGGCTGCCCCTGCCGCCGTTCTTCTTCCCCGCCCCGCTGCTTCTGTTTGGGTTTTTTCCCTCCTTCCTTTCTCTCCCCCCTCCCAAGGTTTGAACCGGCTCCGGACCTGACCTGACCTGAGAAGTTGGAGAAGTCCCAGGGCTTGCAACAGACGCGTCAGCACCCTCCTCATCACAGTAACCCGTCTTTTCCCACTCTTCGGTGTTGGGGAGTGTATTTTTGTCAATAAACCGGTTTTTCCACTTTCCTCCGAGGTATTTTCCTTCCCAAACCCAGGGCTAGGGGGGAGGGAAGGGGTAGTGGAGGTTTGGTTTAGGGGACTCCTTTTGGAGGTTCTTCCCTAATTTACTCCAAACCAGGACATTTCTTGGTGCGTTGGCTGGGAAACGAGGCCAGAGAAAGTGGAAAAACCTTAATAATAATATTGGTGGTTCTAGTTGTTTTGTGGGTGTATTGGGATGTTTTTTTCTGGATTCATAATGCCATTCGTGGTGAAAGCCTGCCAATATTTCTGGTCCCCAGGGGTTTTTGAGGTCTTAATACCTCTGTGGTACCTAGGGTTATTCCCTTACATAGAAAAAGCTCTGGTATTGCTACTAATACGTAGCTTTTGGGGCCGTGGGGCACTAACCAGAATATTCATTGGGCTGGGCTTGCTTGTGATGCTTTATAGAAGGGCTGTTAAGATGCTTAAATCCGTTCCAGAAGTGTATAGTTCGTTGTTATGGTGCTGCATTCAGTTTGTTAGGGAAGAAGCAGGGGGAGAGTTTTTTCAGCCTCTGTCTTCCCTCTTCTCCTTTGAATTGTGTACACCTCTATTAGAAAATGTTCAGTTTCCCCTGAGTGTTAAAGAGACCATCTTTCTGGCATTTAATCTAGTAAGTTTTTTCTATACTGTCTGCAGTTTATATAAAATGAAAGCTGAGATTTCTAAAAGGGCTAATGAGACTCCTGATTTAGGGGTAAAGCCAACAAAGAGAAATCTTGAGTGAAGTGGGAAATGGGAAGATATAGGCCAAATTTTAAAGGAATTTTCTGATCCTATAGTCTGGGACTTCCCATCTGAACAAATTCAGAACCCAGCTGAGGTGGCGAAGTATTTGAAAGAGAAGTGCTGTGGTAATACTAAGGAGAAAAGGATTGTTGCAGTGAGCTGGGACCTGGCATATGTTTACCGTACTCTGCTAGATACTGAAGGACATCAGATAAAAGAAAGGGAACAGGGAGATAAGCTAGTTACCACCCCAGTCACTCAGGCTGCAGCTAATATCCTGGGCTCCGGGCCAACAGCTAAACCAGACAGGGAGTCTAAGACACTGGTAGTTGCCGGGGCAAAGAGAGCATGAAAGACTGATCGACCAGTAGAGGATGATGATGATGAAGGTGAAGGGCCCTCAAGGCCTCCCGAGGACATCCAATCAGAAGCTGGACAAACTGACGTAAAATCAGAAGCTGAACCAACTGACACCCGATTGGGAGCCGGACCAACTGGCCTAAGATCAAATGTCCAACCAGCTGGCACAAGATCAGGACCCACTATTGATGCTTTTTCCCTGAAGGACCTTCGAGGTTTGAGAAAGGATTACACCCGACGACCAGATGAGTCTATAATTAGTTGGTTAGTCCGTCTCTGGGATGCTGCAGGCGAAGCTACAATTCTGGATGGCACTTAAGCAAGGCATTTGGGCTCCCTGTCACACGATCCAGTTATTGACCAAGGAATGATGAGGGTGGCTACCCCTTGCAGTCTCTGGGAACGAGTCCTGGGAAGTGTGGCACAAAGATACCTGTGTGCAGACGATCTCTACATGCAGCAGACCCAGTGGAAGACCGTAGAACAAGGGATTCAACGCTTGAGAGAAATGGCAGTGGCAGAGATTATCTTCTCAGATGACCTAAACACTAAGAACCCAGACTTGGTACCATGTGCACCCGTGATATGGCGAAAACTTGTACGACTAGGACCATCTGAATACGCTTCTGCTCTAGCAATAATGAAGCGGGAGGAGACACACGAAATCATGCTCGATATGGCAAGGAAGCTTCGAGCATATGCTGATTCAGTACATGGCCCAACTCACGCCAGGATTGCAGCTGTGGAAACACGACTGCAGAAATTGGAAGATAAATTAGAGGAAAATCACAAAAAACTCAGGGAAGAGATTAGGGAGGACTTCCTCCAAATTTCGGCCGTTCAAATTAGAGACCCTGGTGTTCAACGCGGGCGTACCTCTGTTGGGGAAAGAAGGCGCACTCCGCGAACTGAGTTGTGGGTCTTGTTGCGTGAAGCTGGGGAGGACATGAGCAGATGGGATGGAAAACCCACTGCTGCTCTGGCACAACGGGTGAGTAAATTGAAAGAAGGTAGGATTCAAAGAGGAAGTCCTACTAAACAGAGAGCAGCACCAGTTGTCTGCAGCTGGGACGATGATGATATGTCTGATCCCCTGGAGGGAACATCTAAGACATATGTCCAGAGAAAGAAAGATAATCAGGCTTAGAGGGGCCCTGCCTCTAGCCAGGTAGAGGTTGGGGAGAATCGTGTGTTTTGGACTGTGTGGATTCGATGGCCTGGCACATCGGCGCCACAGAGACATGAGGCTTTGGTGGACACTGGATCGCAATGTACTTTGGTGCCATCGGAACATGTGGGGGCAGAACCAATTTCCATTGCCGGGGTGACAGGGGGAGTACAAGAGTTGACTTTGTTGGAGGCTGAGGTGAGCCTGACTGGAAAGGACTGGCAGAGACTCCTGATTGTGACCAGCCCAGAGGACTCGTGTATTCTGGGCATAGATTTTCTTCGGAATGGGTATTTCAAAGACCCAAAGGGATTCAGATGGGCATTTGGAATAGCATCTGTAGAAACAGAGGGTGTTAAGCAACTGAACACCCTGTCTGGACTATCAGATGACCCATCTGCTGTGGGATTGTTGAAGGTGGAGGATCAGCAGGTGCCAGTCGCCACTTCTATAGCGCATCGGCGGCAGTATAGAACAGTTCGAGATGCAGTGATTCCCATCCACAAAATGATTTGTGAGTTGGAGAGCCAAAGGGTGGTCTGTAAAACCCACTCACCCTTTAACAGCCCCATCTGGCCTGTGCGCAAGTCGGATGGAGAATGGAGGTTGACTGTGGACTACAGGGCGTTGAATGAAGTGACTCCACCGCTGAGTGCTGCCGTGTCGGACATGCTGGAACTCCAGTATGAGCTGGAGTCCAAGGCAGCAAGGTGGTATGCCACTATTGACATCGCCAATGCCTTTTTCTCCATTCCTCTGGTTGCAGAATGCAGGCCTCAGTTTGCTTTCACCTGGAGGGGTGCCAAGTACACTTGGAATCGACTGCCCCAGGGGTGGAAGCACAGTCCTACCATTTGTCATGGATTGATTCAAACTGTATTGGAAGAGGGTGAGGCTCCAGAACATCTGCAATACATTGATGACAACATTGTGTGGGGGAACACTGCAGCTGAAGTGTTTGAAAAAGGAGAGAAGATTATCCAGATTCTCCTGAAAGCTGGTTTTGCCATCAAGAAGAGCAAAGTTAAAGGACCTGCTAGAGAAATTCAGTTCCTGGGAATTAAGTGGGAAGATGGACGGCGTCAGATTCCCACTGATGTCATCAATAAGATCACAGCGATGTCTCCACCAACTAACAAGAAGGAGACACAAGCTTTCCTAGGTGTCATAGGTTTTTGGAGGATGCATATTCCAGAATATAGTCAGATTGTGAGCCCTCTCCACCCGGTAACTCGCAAGAAAAACACTTTCCAGTGGGGCCCTGAGCAGCAACATGCTTTTACTCAGACTAAACAGGAGATTGCTCGCCTGGTAGCCCTTGGCCCAGTCAGGACGGGACCGGACGTGAAGAACGTGCTCTATTCTGCAGCTGGGAGCCACGGTCTGTCCTGGAGCCTTTGGCAGAAGGTGCCTGGGGAGACTCGAGGCTGACCACTGGGATTTTGGAGTCGAAGTTACCGAGGGTCAGAAGCCAGCTATACTCCAACAGAAAAGGAAATTCTAGCAGCCTATGAAGGGGTTCGGGCCGCCTCAGAGGTTATAGGTATGGAAGCACAACTCCTCCTGATACCCCGACTACCAGTGCTAGGGTGGATGTTTAGAGGAAAGGTTCCCTCCACCCACCACGCCACCAGTGCTACCTGGAGCAAGTGGATTGCCCTCATTGTACAACGCGCTCAAGTTGGGAAATTGAATCGCCCTGGAATTTTGGAAGTAATTACAAACTGGCCCGAAGGTGAAAGTTTCAGTGTTGCAGATGAAGAACAAGAACCAGTGACCCGGGTTGAGGAAGCTCCGCCATACGACCAGTTGCCAGCAGAGGAAATATGTTACGCTTTATTCACCGACGGTTCCTGCCGTGTCGTAGGGATGGGTCGGAGGTGGAAGGCAGCTGTATGGAGCCCCACACGACAGGTCGTAGGGGTCGTTGAAGGAGAGGGTGGATCCAGTCAATTTGCTGAACTTAAAGCCATTCAACTGGCCCTAGATATTGCAAAGAGAGAGAAGTGGCCAAGGCTCTATCTATACACTGATTCTTGGATGGTAGCCAATGCTCTGTGGGGATGGCTGAAGAAATGGAAAGAGGCGAACTGGCAGCGTAGAGGTAAACCAATTTGGGCTGCTGAAGAGTGGAAAGATATCGCTGCCCGGTTAGAAACCCTACCTGTGAAGATTCGCCATGTAGATGCCCATGTCCCCAAGAGTAGAGCTAATGAGGAGCAGCAAAATAATCAGCGGGTAGATCAAGCTGCAAAGATAGGGGAGTTGAAGATAGATCTTGACTGGGAGCACAAGGGAGAGTTATTTCTAGCACAATGGGCCCATGATGCCTCAGGTCACCAAGGTAGAGATGCCACCTATAAGTGGGCACTAGACCGAGGGGTGGATTTAACCATGGACAGCATTTCTCAAGTTATCAGTGACTGTGAAATATGCGCTGCCATTAAGCAAGCCAAGCGGATGAAGCCTCTCTGGTATGGAGGGCGTTGGTCTAAGTACAAGTATGGGGAGGCCTGGCAGATTGATTACATCACACTGCCTCAAACCCGCCAAGGCAAGCGTCATGTGCTGACCATGGTAGAAGCCACCACAGGATGGTTGGAAACCTATCCTGTGTCTCATGCTACAGCCCGCAACACCATCTTGGGCCTTGAAAAGCAGGTCCTTTGGAGGCACGGCACTCCCGAGATAATTGAGTCAGACAATGGGACTCATTTCAAAAATAACCTTATTAAAACCTGGGCTAGGGAACATGGCATTGAATGGGTACATCATATCCCCTACCATGCACCAGCCATGGGTAAAGTGGAGAGGTACAATGGGCTGTTAAAAACCACCCTGAAGGCATTGGGTGGAGGGTCCTTAAAAAACTGGGAGCAGCATTTAGCAAAAGCCACCTGGTTAGTTAACACTCGAGGTTCCACCAACCGAGCGGGTCCTGCTCAGTCCAAGCACCTTAATGTAGTAGATGGAGATAAAGTCCCAGTGGCCCATGTTAGAGGTTTGTTGGGAAAGACAGTATGGATCAACCCTGACTCGAGTACGGGCAAACCCATCCGTGGAGTTGTCTCTGCTCAAGGACCGGGTTGTACATGGTGGATAATGCAGAAAGATGGAACAATGCGATGTGTACCTCAGGGAGATCTGAATATGGGGTAAGATTGATATGTGCTGAGTGTTAGATCAGTTAGACATGAAACAGAAGGAAATGTGTAAGTGTCGAAGGTCTGAGCAAGTAAGACGGACGGAAATGTGTAAGTGCTAAAGGTCTGAGTAAGTGAGATGGAACTTTTAATTGGATGGATATATGGGATAAGGGGTGGAATGTTCTGGGTTGGGCTGCCTCCTATCCCATATATCCATCCCATATCTTGGATATGTTGTTATGTCTCGCAGCTGAATCCCGCCCTCTTGGGCGGGAGCCTGCAGTTTTTATCTTTTCTTTTTCTTTCTTGGCTGTTTCGGCTCGTGCTTTAGCTAGCTCCGGCTGCTTTTGCCTTCTTCGCTTCGCTTTGCTTCGCTCTGCTCTCCGGCTGCCCCTGCCGCCGTTCTTCTTCCCCCCCGCTGCTTCTGTTTGGTTTTTTTTCCCTCCTTCCTTTCTCCCCCCCTCCCAAGGTTTGAACGGGCTCCGGACCTGACCTGACCTGAGAAGTTGGAGAAGTCCCGGGGCTTGCAACAGATGCGTCAGCACCCTCCTCATCACAGTAACCCGTCTTTTCCCACTCTTCGGTGTTGGGGAGTGTATTTTTGTCAATAAACCAGTTTTTCCACTTTCCTCCGAGGTATTTTCCTTCCCGAACCCAGGGCTGGGTTGGGAAGGGGTGGTGGAGGTTTGGTTTAGGGGACTCCTTTTGGAGGTTCTTCCCCAATTTACTCCAAACCAGGACACCCATAAAATGGCAGGTGCTTTTAACACAAAAGGTCTTACTGTAGCAATTTGACCATCAGGCCCTTCAATGACAATTGACTTTTTGCTCCCCATAGAGGTTGCTGCTCCTCCAATCCCAGAGATGACTCCATTGACTGGCACCAGCTCCCAGCCCTGTGGTCACTTGAATTGGGCCACTATCGTGACGTCTGAGCCAGTGTCTGCCACACCTGGAAGAGAAACCTTGATACCTTGGTTAGACAAACTACACTCTATGGTAGGTCGGTCCTCACCTAACATCTCTACCCAAAGAACCATGGGATTTTCTGGCAAAACATCAGTCCAGGAGGGTACGAGAAAAGCTTGGGGAATAGGTGTGCCTGCAGTCAAACGCTAGGGGGTTTTAAACACGTCACAGTCACTGTGATCTCTTGTCCTGGTTCCACAGGTTTTACTTCTGGGATTACTTGTAAATCATCCGGTCCATAATCAGCATCCCCTAGGATCAAAATGTCTCTTGACCCATCAGGAGATCCATATTTACCAGTTGGAACCCAGTATTGTCAATGGAAAGGGCACTTACCAGCGATCTCCTTGTCCCTGACTGGACTCGATCGTATGCTTCGCAGAGCCTGTGTTGTTTCTGCTCATAGGTGTTGTCGTAGATAATTTCTAGGTACCTTGAGGCTACAAGATTTTAGGAAAAGAGGGATGAGACAGCTGGGCATTTGGTGTCATCGCGCACTGCCATGTCACGCTTGGCTGGAAGTTTTTTGCTGCTGCTTATGCTGTACCTGCTGGTGATATTGCAAATGGGGACAGTGTTTTAAAAATTCTTTACAGTCCAAGCATACAGGACAGTGACAATCTTTGGCAAGGTGTATCTGTGAGAAGGTATTAGGGCATTTGACTTTGAGGTGGCCCTTTTCACTGCACCTATAACACCTCATGTTTTGTTTATTCTGTGCAACAAAGGCTTCAGCTATCCCTTTGCTGACAGCCTGTCAGGGTCCGCAAACATATGCAAGGAACCTGATGGTTCGTTTTAGGATCTCAGAGCACAAAAGACACAGCAGGGGACAACTCAATACAACAAAAAATGCACCTTTATTTAGTGCCACCAAAATGCGATAGTGGGAGAGAAAATAGAGAATAGTAACAAAGACAGAAAAGAGGGTAAGGGGATTATAGCTACCAACATGGAGGGATGAGTCCTCGAGGCCGAGATGCCCATAGACACGAACTTCTCCAGTGGGGTGTACACGAATGTGAGCGGGGGTCTCCAGGGTTTTATAGGTTGGTCAAGGCGGGGACCAAAGCAAGTGGCACAAAGCCAAAGCAGGAGCCACCTGTGTTGAGGCAAAGCTAGGGGCCCAGAGCCAAAGCAGGACCCCCTTGTGTGGGACAAAACCAGAGCCACCTGCATCAAGGTTGGGACAGAGGAGAGTCACAGGGCCAAAACCGGAGACACCTGCGTCGAGGTTGGGTGCTCAGGGACAAGCTGCCCACCGTACGTGCCCGTACTCTGGTACGGACAGACCAGTTTGGGCAAGCAGCCTTGGCTCAGTCCACTGTGACCAGTTCCATTGTTCTTGCACTCCGTTCTCATGGAGATGCATACCAGTCCTCCGAGACTTAGCAAACATTCCACCTCAGCCAGGCCAGAGGCTCCTTTCAGAGTCTGGGGTCTCAGTCCTCAATCATTGGAGACGGTCATGAGGCATATCACATCCTTGGACAGACTCTGACACCACCCCGTGACTCACGACTGACGACAAAGGTCCTCTTCTGCAACGTTGTCACGATGTCTTCAGGACTCGTCAGTGTTGGTAGCATATATCCCAGAAAACAGAGACAGTAAAAAGAGAGAGAGAGAGAAAGAAAGAGGAAAAGGAAATATAAAGGGAAGCAAAATAAAATCCAAACAAAATCAATCAATATTTGATTAAAACAATTTTCCAAAAATACTCAAATAACTTACAAAAAAATCAAAAAAACAATATAACAATAAAACAGTATACAATCAATATTAATTGATTAATTAAAACTATTTTCTTTGACTTAATCAAAAACAAATCACAAACTTAATTTTAATCATAACATAACTAAAACAAACACATCAAAATCAAAACAAACATCAAACAATCTTACTTAACTTGCTGTTGTAGGCCTAATTCTCGCTGTTTTGGTAGAGAGTCTAGTGTCAATAACTTTAGGAGTATCTTTTGCAAAAGGGGTATCAATTAAACTGTGTGCATTCATTATGGATGTCAAGTGTGTCAATTGCTTCATCATTTTCCAGTTTAGGATGTATCAAACAACTGACAAAAGAAAACTGATAAAAACCAAAATCAAAAGGACAACAATTGGATGGCACAATTTGTTCTGGATACCTGTAGCAGTAGGTGACCATCCAAAAAGGGTGTCCCACCACCTGTGTTCAGCATCCTTTTTTACCCTTTCTAAAACACGATGTATTGCCTTCACATCATGATGAACTGTTACTAAAGTTTTCTGTCCATTTTCCTTAATCCTTTTCAAAATTCCCATTAAGTCCTGGTGAAGCAACAATTGCTTAACCAAAGTTAAATTCATTCCAATGGGGACAGGCATTATCTGATGAATCAGTGTAAAATTGGATTGTAATAGGTGATAGGACGTGACTGGGGCTGTGTAAGAAAAGTCGCATCCCGTGATTGTGGTAAAATTACAAACACAAAAATTTGAAAGATTCCTAAGATTCACTGCTACATTTTCTACAAGCACTTCATCACAAGCAGTCCTCACACAAGCACATCCATTGCCTATATACACAAGCACTGTTTCAGGAGTTTCGTTAGGGTGTACTTCAAAGTGACAAATATTTTGCTCTGTGTCTAAGCAGATGTCTTGAGCTATGATTGCATTACCTTCACAAACGAAACCTTGTTGCTAACAACACAAGATTCTAAATTGACAGTTTGCCATTTTTCCCCAATTTGACGGGCCCATTCCCTATGCTCGGAAGGATAGAGAATGGCTCCGTCATGATTTATACCTAATGCAATGATTGGGAATATCGAATGCACTGAAGCATTGCATATTGTTAACACAAAAGCTGTAACTGTGTTGGTATTTGGGTTATAGGTAAAGTTCACCAATTTCCACCAGGATTGGAATTCCCTTTCAAAAGCATTTGCATTATCCCAAATTATTTTCTGAATTTCAGTAGGAAAGGTGTCTTCCTCACCTTCCCTTATGATTGAGATAACAACCGTCTGCATCCAAACCTGTGCCTGGATGCAGCCGAAAGACAAAAATGTTGCTTTAAGCAATGCCAGTTGTGTAATACCAAGTGTATCAATCACCAATTTGTGATCATTTAAATTTACCTTTTCCCAATTTGGTAATATGTTTGATAGCAACCACTGATGTGTCCCCAAAGTGGACAGAGGACTTCAGGGGTTGTTGTAATTTAGTAAAATCTCTAATTGTGGCAACCAAATTGATTCATTAATCAGTACTGTTTAAAATTCCTGTTTAAAATATTTATCATAGTTTATATGACCTTCATGTCCCTCGGAGTTCTCCTGTGAAAAGTAAGCACAACAGAATCTGCCACCAGGAGGCAGAAAATTAAAATGATGGAAATTATCCAGCGTGTATTTATTCGATACACTTTCCCTAGAGCATCAAGGAGTACCCATGTGTATTTATTCAAAGGGGTTTTTAGCACTAGTGGTACTTCCCCTGCAGTAGGGAGGTCCACAAAAACAGGTTGTCCAGGGTTATGTGCTGGATTGTTGAAATCACTTGATCCCCATAGTGAGGGAACTCTGCTTGGAGCTGTTGGGCAAAAAGCAGAAGCACCAGTAAACCAAGGATTTGCTGACTGTTCAGGGGAAAAGGGAGGGGTAATGACTGAGGCAGGTTTGTCTTGGATACCATCCAAGTTTTCTACTTCTTGTATTGGTAGGTTTTTCACAGCTCCTTCAGTTATTGAAATGATGTTACAATAATGTTCAATCTGAGCATACCACTTCCTTACTGAGGCCCTCTGGCCCACCCCGTCAGGTGAGGGGGTCCCAGTAGTGACTGAGTTAATAAATTTGAAAGGACCTCTCAAGACAATTGGTTGTTGTCGTGCAACCATGTGCACTTCTATGAGAGCTAGGGTAATCACAAAGAAGCCTTTTCCCCAGGTAGTGTACCTCTTTTCAGCATCTCTGAAACCACGGGAATAAAAACCAACAGGCCATGTTGGACCCTCAGGACCCTGCTGCCACATGTGTACTGACAACCCTGAGGAGGCAAATCCCCATTTCACCTGGAAAGGATCTGTAGGATGAATAGGGCCAAGGGTTTGGTGAGCAGTTGCTTCAAAAATCAGTAATTGCATTGTTTCTTCCTGAGCAGCAGTCCATTCCCATAGGCAGGCAGCTCTGTGGACATCTTCCAAAAGTTGGTCAGGGGTACTGACTATAGCTAAAGGGTCTTCCCTTTCCAAAGCATTACCTCCCCCAGCCCAGAAAGCTGCATTGTTTAAAACTTGTGTAAGGGAATGTTGTGGCTGGTTGCCCAAGGCTGGTGGAACAGGAGGTGCACTGGGTTGTCGGTTAGAGATTTGTTTTCCCCTTTCTGGTTTTTCATTAGGGGAAGCAATGTGCCTGACTCCTCTGGGGTTTTCGGGTTTGTCCTCTGAGTGTTTTACCGGTCCATATTTTCTGCTGTAACTGATTAACTCCTGTGCTCCTTCACTCCATGTCCAAACTTTATAACTGCTGTTATATTGTGTGCTAGGAGTAGCAAAAGGTGAGGAGTCAGTGGAGTCAGTGGAGTCAGTGGAACCGGTTTGATCACTTGCATGTCCAAGAAATCTTTCAAGCCTATCTACCGGGGTGATAGATGCTGTTGTTTTTTGGAGGAAAATTGCTGTTGGTTTAAGTGATTCTGGCAAACCTCGAATTAGAGGGGTCATAGTTTCAGGTTTGACAGGCTGTTGCATTGGTGACTCATAGCCAGAAAATAATTTTCTTTCATGTATCATTTGCAAGCATGCAGCTTTGTGGATGTTTTCTAGGAGTTGGTCTGAGGTGCTGACAATTGCCAGAGGGTCGCCCCTTTCCAGGGGGTTTAGTCCCCCTGCCCAGTAAGCTGCACACTGAGTCAGGGACCATGGAGCACGTGTATTTCCTGTTGTTAAGAAAACTCCATGTCCCCAATAGCCACTTGCTTCTTGTTCACTTAATTTAATTTGGTCACCTCCAGTGAGTGAAACTCTAAAAACATACTCTGTCTCTGATTCACTAGGGAGGCGGGAGTATTCCTTTTTTATTTCAGCTAATTCAGTGGCTGTGTATGGTATTTCTCTGGTGGTTATGTGGGGATCACGATCCTCTTCATTTATATAGTTATATTCTGTTTTAATGAGAGGTCTCAAGTTGGAACAACAGTGTTCCCCACAATTTTGCATGTGTATCAATTCCTTCTGTGGATATATCTGTTTGAAAGTGCTTTCCTTTCTATGGAAAAGAACCATCCCTCCTGCCCAGACACCCAAATCTGGCCAAAATTGAGACCTCCAGAATTCACTGTATGCAAGGGTTTCTCCCTGACAAATGAAGCCAGGACCGACAGGTCTGGCTTGCCCCTGTCTCTGGTGGTGTCCTCCAATCTGCCCTGGACATATTGGGGCTCTGTGCTTTCTTTCCTATGGGAATGAACCGACCTCCTGATCCCGGCACTCATGTCTGAAATTGGGATTCTGCCCTCAAAATTCCATATATCCCAGATACAGAATCCAAGGTGTTTATTCCATTGCTCCCAGATGAAAGCTGCCAGGACAGGCAGGTCTGGTTGGCCTTGGGCTCTACTGGCTGCCATTCATCAACCACAGAAATACTGGGGTTCCCTGTTTTCCTTGCTCTAGAGACCATGGTGACACTTCAGGGCCTGAGGGAACCACGGAGAACTCGTGATACTGTGGGGACCCCGTGGAACAAAGGGGCCATTGTAACACTGCGAGGTACCATTGATGTAAGGGAGCATTGTTACACTGAGGGGTACGATGGATCCCAGTGGCTATTGTTACACTGTGGGAATTCATGGAACCAAGGGGATCACTGTGGCACTGCTGGGCTGCATGGTCCCAAGGGGCCAGTGTGAAGCAGCAGGGCTTTGTGGAACCAGGAGGCCATTGTGGCATTCCAGGGCCTTGTGGAACCAAAGGGCCATTGTGACCCTGCAGGACACTGTGGATCCATGGAGACCACTGTGACATTGCAAGGCCCCAGGGAA
This sequence comes from Sylvia atricapilla, assembly GCF_009819655.1. NCBI lineage: Eukaryota > Metazoa > Chordata > Aves > Passeriformes > Sylviidae > Sylvia > Sylvia atricapilla. The sequence goes on along the minus strand of NC_089173.1, from coordinate 19,189,711 downwards.
TCATGGAGACCATGGTGACACTGCAGGGCCCCACAGAACCAAAGGGCCATGGTGACCCTGCTGGGCCTCATGGAGGCAAGGGGCCTTTGGGACACCTCAGAAGCCAGGAGAACATTGTGACACTACAGGGCCTCATGGAACCAAGGGAGCATGGAACAGATCTGGCTGGTTTGGCCTCCCAGGGGCCACCTGACAGGTCCAGCAGATCTTGGAATGTTGAGGACTGCCTGCCATCAGCTCCTGGAGCACTGAGGCTCTGTGTTTTCCTTCCTATGGAAAAGAATCATCCATATTTCCAGGTGCTCGTGGCCAAAACTGATACTCCCTCAGAAAAATTCCCTATATGGAAGGGTTCTCCCAGACAAAAGCTTCAAGGACAGAGAGCTCTGGCTGGCCTCAGCCTCTGGTGGTCAGCTCTCATCTCAAAGAGGCCCTGAGAAAAGGATTTAAAAAGTTTGACTACTCGAACATCCATGAGTCTCTCATTCTCTGAAAAACTCAGATACTCTTCTGATCTTACGTGTCTTTTTTTTCCTCATTCTGTATTTTGCATGAAATATTATTTTCAGCTAAATAATAGTATTCCTATCACTCTGCCCGTGTGATCTGACACAAAACACCTCCTCTACATATGGCTCCAGGTCACCTGTAGAAGCTAAGACAATCAAGGATCCAGCAGGAATTCTTTGTCTCTGCTCCCATCTGTCCCATCTCCTCTGGAGCTGGAGGTGCAGCCCCAGCACTGGGGAGGGCTCAAGGGGTCACAAGCTCAGCTCCCACACAGAGAACTTGCAGACCCTGGGCTGCCCCTCTCAGCCTCAGTGCCCAGAGCCTTTCTGCAACCTTCCCCCTGGAGCTGCTGCTTCCCTGCAGCCCCGGCCATGGACAGCAGCAGAACCTGGTGTGTCCTGAGCAGCAGTGCCAGCTCAGGGCCCTGTGGGGAGCAGGGGCTGGGGCAGCAGGACAAGCCAGCCCGGCCAGCCAGGGCATGCTCAGCTGGGGAAAGGGATGTCCAGGGAGAAGAGCAAGGGAGCGTTTCTGTGCCTGCAGGGAGGAATGCAGAGGAAGCTGCTGCTGCAGGCACCAGCTCTGGCCAGGCCCCTCTCTCCCCTGCCCAGGGCTGCTGTGCTGGCCTGGGGAGAGGGGCTGGCACTGGGTGGGCAGAGGCAGCCTGTGCTGGACATCTCCTGGAGCCAGGAGTTCTGCACTGTCCCTGAGCTCCATTTCCCCTGCCCTGGGGAGCTCCAGCCCTGGGGCTGATGTGGAGGCTGACCTCCCTCTCTGCCCCTCAGCAGCTGCTGAGCCCTTCAAGGGGGCCAGGGCTGTGGGGGGAGTGCCCCCAGTGCTGGAGCACCCCAGAGCAGGCACTGCCATGGGGCTCACCCAGAATGGGCTGCTGGGCTGAGCTGGGCTGAGCTGGGCTGGGCTGGGCTGGGCTGGGCTGGGCCGGGCTGGGCTGGGCTGGGAAATGCCCAGGAGATAAAACCCACCCATGTCAGCTCATCTGTGGGACTCTGCAGGGCCAGGACACGTTCCAGCAGGTGTGTGGAACTGTGCCGGTCCCCTGGCAGGGATCTCAGACAAGCAGGTGCAGCACTGAGGAGGTTGGTCTGTGGCCTTGGTGGCATGGCCAGTGTCAGAAGATGCCCCAGGGTTTGACCATCCCTCCCACCTCTCCCATCAGGCACTGGCACACCTGGGCACTCTCCCCAGTTTATGGGTCTATTTGTTCTGTGGTTATCTCATTCCTCCTGCTGATTTCAGCACCGGTGTAGGGGCAGCATCAGCCCTGCCCAGGCTCCCTCCTCACCCAGCCTTTGGCAGACCCCGGGGCAGGGCTCTCAATGAACCCTGGCATGGGATGTGGGTGTTGGGACTGGACACTGAGGTCTGGTGTGGACACTCTGGTGGGGAACATTGGCCCACCCAAAACACACCCTGTGTTATGCTGTGTCTGATGAGGGGGATTTGGGGCCTGTGCTGGCCAGGGGGGCTGTGCTGCCTCTGACACAAATGACAGGGATGAGCTACAACACAATGACCTGGAGGTGCAAGCGAGGACAAGCCACGGAGGGAGAATTCAGAAATCTAACCTGAGTCTGTGTTCATGTGTTTAGGAAAGCCAAAGCTCAGCTGGAGCTGATGGAGGCTGCAGGCAACATCCAGAGCAAAGTTAATTCAGTTGCTGGGTTTGCAGGAAATGGCTGCAAAGGGAGCATGTCAATCTGCTGCTGAATGAGGGCAGGAGGGGCAAATCTGGGATCATGGAATGGCCTGGGTTGGAATCCTAAAGATCATCCAGTTCCAATCTCCTGCCATGGGCAGGGACACCTTCCACTGCACCAGATTGCTCCATGTGACCTGGCCTTGAACACCTCCAGAGGTGGGGAGTCTGCAGCCTCTCAGGGTAACCTGTGCCAGGGCCTCACCACCCTGACTGGGAAGAATTTCTTCCCAATATCCCATCTAAACCTGCCCTCCTTCTCCTCATGGCCATTCCCCCCTGTCCTGTCACTTTGTCCAAAGTCCCTGTCCAGCTCTCTCCAAGCCCCTTTGGTGCTGCAATGGGCTCCAATGTGTCCCTGGAGCCTTCTCACTCCCAGGCTGAACAGCTCCAGCTCTCTCGTCCTGGCTCCAGAGCAGAGGTGTTCCAGCCCTGCAAATGTCCATTGTGACACTGCAGGGCTCCCTGTAACCAAAGGTGGTGCATTGTCACACTGTGGAACCAGGGAGACCCTTGTGACCCTGGGGTGCCCCATGGAAACAAGGGGCCATTGTGACACAGCAGAGCCACAAGGAACCAAGGACATCACCGTGACACTGTGAAAACAAGGAGAGCATTGTGACGTGTGGCATCTCACAGAACCAAATGGCCATGATGATGCTGCAGATCCTCTTGGAACCAAGGAGACACTTGGGGGCCTCAAGGAACAAGGGAACCATTTGAACACTGCAGAACCAAGAGACCACTGGACCACTGAGGGGCCTCATGGAACCAAGTGTCCTTTGTGATACTGAGGAACCAAGGGGCCATTGTGACACTCTGGGCCCCCATAGAACCAGTGGGACATTGTGACACTTCAGGGCCTCCTGGAAGCAAGGAGAGCAGTGTTGCACTGCAAGGGCTCATGGAATCAAGGAACCCGTGTGACACAGGGGAGGCCAATGGAACTGAGTGGTCCATTGTGACACTGAGGGGCCTCCAGGAACCAAGGAGCCATTATGACACTTCAGGGCCTTGTAAAAACAGGGGGATCCTTGTGGCACTGTGGGGTCTTGTATAACCAAGGGCCAGCGTGGCACTGCAGGGCCTCATGGAACCAAGGGCCATTTTAAAACTGCAGAGCCAAACAGACCTTTGGGACACTGTGGGGCCTGATTGAACTGATGAGAATAGAGTGACACAGTGACACCTTATGGAAACAAGGATCCATTGGGACACTTTGGGGTCTGATGTCACCAGGCATTCAGTTGTGACGCTGCAGAGCCAAGGAGGTCGTTAGGACAATACAGGGTTTCATGGAACCAAGGGGCCAGTGTGACACTGCAGGGCTCCATGGAAGTGAGGGTCCATTGTGACACTGCTACCAAAATATGGAAAAAATAAAAGAAACTGCTTAACAGCAAGGGAGCAGGAGGAAGGAACATTGTTATTCAGCCAGATGCACTAGGGGGAATAGCTCCTCCCAACAGCGTGCATTCAGAGTACAGAAAATTTCCTGCTTACAGACTGTATTTTACATCCATTTTCATTGATTTTCACAGAAAACACATATGTATCAAAATATTTTCCCTGAAATCATGAACATATTTTCTTCGTCTTCACAGATGTTTCCTTCCTACCTGGGGGTCACTTTGCTGGTCCCTGGTGGTTGGTGATACCAGAGCCACAACAGACTGTCCTTGAACTGCTAAAAGCACAAGTGGAGCTCATTATTTTCCAGTTCTTCTTAGACAGCGGACAGTGTGCAGTTCTGTGGGCCACTGGGTTTGGAAGAACAAACATTGTGTGTGGTTACCAGGTGGAGAAGGTTTGACATCTGGTGACATCCCTCCTTTGAGGATTGTGAAGCTTCTCTTCTCTTCAAGCTCTCCTAAGCCTCACATCAGTGTCCGTCAGAATTAAACCCAGCCTTGGTCTCCAGCCCAGCCATGGAGGCTCTCTGGGCTCTGGACTTTTCCTGCAGCCCCAAGGGCAGCTGAGCTCTGCCCTTCCCACAGTCAGCCCTGGCCAGCGCAGGCAATGCCCAGCAGTTCCTGCTCTGTGCCTGGCCTTGCTGTCAGCCCCGGCAGCGGCTGCGTGGCCCCTTTGTGCCGCGCTGGCCCAGCCATGGTGCCACAGCCCCTGTGCCGGCCCAGGGCAGGACAGGAGCATTGCGGGTGGGAACGGCCCCTGTGCCGTGGGGCCACAGCAGCCTTGGGGCTCTGTGCCCCATGGCCTCCCTGCTGGGCAGCCTCTGCCAGCTCCTGCACAGCCCGTGGGCCCTGTGGGCCTGCACAGACAGCCCTGCCCCGGGCTCTGCCGGGCTCTGGGCCAGCAGAGAGGCCGGGCAGGGCTGGCCATGGCCGGGAACAGGCCCTGAGCCCCGCAGGAGGATGGAGCTGGGCCACAGCCAAAGGGCCCCGCAGAGCTGGGCTGGGCAGCCGGGGCTGCCAACGCCTGGGGACAGAGGCTGCCACTGGGGACAAATGTCCTGGGCCCCCTCCCTGCTGTGCCCATGCCACTAAAGGCACAGAGCAGTCTCCTCTCTGGGCCACTTGCCTGTTTTCAATGCCTTCCACAGGCGCTGGCCCTGCCCCACACGGCCGGGGCTGAGTCCTGCCCCTGCACGCTCCCACAGGCCGGGATGGACACTGACGGTTTCTGTGCCAGGCTCTCTGAGCCCAGCCCAGCTCCCTGACAGCTCTGCCAGCTGCCCTGAGCTCTGTGCAGCACCAAGGGCCTCTCCCCAGCCCAGCCCAGCCGGCTCTGGCCCCACAGCTCTGCTCAGGGCAGGCTGCTCTGGGCAGGGGCCCCACGGCCTCAGCCCCTGGCAAGGGCACAGCAGCAGCTGCAGCTCAGAGAGGGCTCAGCCCCAGCCATGGGGAAGGGGCCTGGCCAAAGGAAAAGGAGGCTCCCTGTGTGCCCTGCTCTCCTCTCCAGGAGATCCTGAGAGCTCTGCAGCCCCTGCTGCCATCCCACCTGCCCAGGCCAGCACAACAGCCCCGGCCTTGTGGCCCTCAGCAGCTGTTCCTGCTCCAGGCCCAGGGCCCATCCCAGAGCTGGGGCAGCCACAAAGCTGTGGCCATTTCTGTTCATTGCTACCCTGATGAGGATGGATCCTCAGCCACTTGCAGGTTTCTGATTGTGCAGATTTTTAGAGAATTAATTCGTGTTTTATAGCAATATATGGTATAAAATAATTTTGAAAGCAAGAAATAAATGTCAATATTGAAACTGCAGCCTCTGCTGGAAACAGGAGAAGCAGCACAATTGAAATAGAAGGAAGGGTGTCTCCACCAGGAGATGGATCTCCTCCAAAGATGGGATTACCAACGACCCAGTGATCAGCACCTGATGGAAATCTTATCTCCATCAGCCTGGGTGTGCATCCCAATACCAGGTTCTTGTAAATGTAATCAGGTGTCCAGCCCTGACCAGAAAGCTATTCATTGGACTGACAGAGGGGAAGAAAAGAAATATGAATATGAAACAGCGACACAGCGGACAAAAGGATGAGGCAACCTTCTTTCTGGCCGAAAAACTCTATAAATCCGGCCCTGCAAAAGCGAACTTTGTGAACAGGGCAAGATATGGTGCGATAGAGGCCGGATCTAAGGTACACCCAGTACTGATCCTGGGCTCGGTGCTGTCCTTTGCTTGTGGCTTTTTCTAATTTCTGTTTGGCAATTTTTCTAAATAAAATGGCTTATTGATCAAATTGGCTGATTGCCTATTACACTAATGAATTTTACTTTTTCAGAAGCCTCTTCTTTATTGAGTTCTTCAGTTGAGAAATTTAGTGAGAAAAGATCATAAACATTTGTTCACAACATCCACTCAATACAAGCCCCTGGGAAAAAACTTAAGTTTTCAATTCTTTTGTGATTAATTAGAGAGATTTCAGAAGTTCAAAAAACTTCTCAAGAACTCAAAATAAGATTGAAACACTGAAGTTTCTTGAAGTTTAATGGGTCCCACAGAGGGACATGACTGAGAAAGTGTCCCCAGGTTCCAGTTAGAGCAGAACACTGCAGGCACTGATGACAGGTGGGGATAAACAAGGTAAAAGGTGTCTCTGATGCTGAGCAAACCTGGATGTGTTTCAGCAATGGCAAGGACCAAGGTCTGATCCCCAGCCCCTGCCAAAGCACATCCTGTCCCTCCCTCATTGCTCAGGGCTCTTCCCGGGCCACTGGGATATGGGGATGTGCAATTCCAAGGGCAGCACCATGGGGTGGCCCCTGCCAGGCTGCTGAGCAGGGACAAGGAGGCGAAGAGGCCCCAGGCCTGCAAGGGTCATTTGTCTCCTCCTCATGGCTCAGGCCCAGGGCCAGCAGCCATGGCCAAAGGGCTGCAGGAGTTGGCTGTGTCAGGGCCTTGCAGCTGCTGCCCATCTCTGTGCCCTGTCCAGCCCAGGCTGTCCTACGGTGTCCATGCCCTCTGTCCCTGCAGGCTGTCGTCACCCCCCGGCTGCCCCACCTGGCTGGGCCCTTCCTTTGCTGACAGCTCTGCATCCTGCAGAGATAATAATTTTGAAGAATTAAGGACTTTAGTTAAACTAGATATTGCTGACGTAGACTTCCCTTTACTAACTAGACATTGTTGAGGTAAACTTCCCTTTTTGTAACAGAAGCCGGATTTAAGGAACTGATAAATCAGGAGACCTGTCAACTTAATCAATAGACTCCAAGAACACAATGTGATCATAAATCAGATAGTCTTGAGAAAACAGGATCCAGGTGTCACCAACACTAAAAGGTTAAAAAGGCAAAGCGAGGAAGACGCATCTTACTTCATCATTTTGAGACCCTAATCCATAAGAAGGACCACCGACCCATTTCAAAGAACAAACTACGCATGCTTAATTGCTTTTTGACTAATTACCATACGAAGCGGGGAATGGGATGGACCAGAGTTATGAATATGCATCTGTGTTTTGGGTATTCAACACTTTTGTACATAAAAAGACCCTGTGATCATCTGTAAATTGCGCGTGTGTATTTGGGAGCTATCCCGCACGCTGCCCAGCGTCGTAATAAACATACACTTTCTAACTTCAAACTGTTAGAGAGTCTTTGTCCGTCATAGTTGGATATCGGTATTAGATCATATCCATATTTTTTTAATAAATCAGTTAGGCTCTGCAGGGCTTAGGCACAGTGGCTGTGCCAGAGTCAGGGCTGAGGTGACACTCTGTGGGCTGGGGCAGAGCCCAGGCACAAATGAGCCCTGAAGCAGCAGCTCTGCAGTGGTGGCCACCAGGCCGGGTGGCCAAGGGAGCCTTCTGGCCATGGCCTGGGAGCAGCTGCTGCTGCCAAGGGGCCTTTGGTGCTTCAGGCTCTCCCTGGCACAGCTCCCAGCATGGCACTCTGCCCTTGTGCCCGAGCCCTTCACTGTGCTGGGGCTGGCCTGGGGCTTTTCCTGCAGCAGGATCTGCCCTGGTCCTGGCACAGGAAAGGCAGTTCCTGCTGGAGCAGGAGGCTCTGCCTGGAATGGGCTCCAACAACTCCAGCCAGGCCCTGTTTACTTCAAAACTGCCTCCTAGGGCACTATATTCTGTTAACTGGTATAGCTCCTATACTGTGGAGTAACTATCTCTTTAATTTACTCTGACGTGTAAAAAAATCTGCCTAATCCTGATCAGAATCAATAATAGCTCTATGTACAGATATATATCTGGTATTCCACCATTACTCCTGTGGGAAAAAAGTGCATTTTGTTTCAATTCCACCTCTCCAATCTTTTACACATAAAACTTTGACGAAGTCTAGGGCTGGGATTGGATCCAGCTTCTTCTAGTCTTCTCTCTTAGATGGAAACTTAGAACTTTAGGTCTCCTGGAGGGGTTTCAGGCTCCATGGTGGCTGTTGGGTGTCATTTCTCCACCTCATGACTCAGAAGGCATTTCTCCAATGAAAAAAGGAAGCTTTGGCCTCAAGCTCCCACTCTGCCCATGACAGGAAGCCCTGTGAGTGTCTGGGACGTCCCGGCTCTTCGGCAGCCTGGGGACTCCTGGCATGTCACTGTGGAGGCCCCGTGAGTGCCTGTGACAGATGGGTGCCTTTGCAGCCCAAGGTGCCTTGGGATGTCCCCATGGAATGGCTGGGACTGCCCCTGACCACAGGGCTCTTGACCATCTGAGCTCAGGCCTGGAGCCAGAGTCCCTTGCCAGGGCAACCATTTGCAGTCCCATTCCCAGGGCCAGGGGATCCCAGAAGCACAGAATTGGCTGACTTGGGAGGGAGCCATCAGGATCCTGGAGTCCAACTGCTGGCCCTGCACAGGACACCCCAACAATCCCAGCCTGGGCCTCCAGCGGTGTCCAAACGCTGCTGCAGCTCAGAGAGCCCTGGAGCTGGGACCCTTCCCTAGGAGCCTGGTCAGTGCCCCAGCAGCCTCTGGGGGAAAAACCTTTTCCTCAGATCCAACCCAAACCTGCCCCGACTCAGCTCCAGCCGTTCCCTGCACTCCTGTCCCTGGGCACCAGAGGGAAGAGGTTCCCACAGCCCCCAGCCAGGGCCCCGCTCCCAAGGCTGTTGCCAGGGCAGCCAGGGCTGGCCCCAGCTGTGATGCTCGGTTTCCATGGGCCGGGCTTGAAGAATGGGATTCCCCAATTTCCTGCTCCCGCTAAAACCGTGCTGCCCCTCGCTGCCCTCCAGCCTCGCACTGAAAGTACAAAAGGCAAAGATCCCAGGCTGGGATAAGAACAATTTACTGGGAACAGCAACAAGATAGGAAACAAAAGGAACAGAAACAATATTAATAACAGGAGGGATAAGACAAATAACATACACAGAAAACTAAAACAACACCAACTGGCTCTTCTCAGCCACATATTTCTTCATGCCTGGAAAGGACACCCTTCTCCTTAGGGTGAGAAAGAGAGTGTCCCTTTCTCAGCCCTGGCGATGACCTGAGATGGGATCAAATACAATGACGGGGCCATGGCCAGACTCTCATGTTCTTCAATCCCACCTCACATCATTGCCAGGGACAGGGACAGGTGACTTCCCAGCGTTGATCACAGTGAATGTGGGTCACCAGGGCTCCTCCCAACATGGGTCCTCTGGTGAGGGATGAGGTTGAAGATGCACATAAAGCTCTTCCCACAGTCAGGGCACTCACAGGGCTTCTCTTACAGGTGCCTCCTTTGGTGTCTGGTCAAGTGGGAGCTGTGAGTGAAGCTCTTCCCACACTGGGGACACTCGTAGGGCCTCTCCCCAGTGTGGATGTGCCGGTGTCTGACGAGGTTGTTGTGCTTGAAGCCCTTCCTGCAGTTGGGGCAGTGGAAGGGCCTCTCCTCTGTGTGAATGCGCTGGTGCAGGAGGAGTGCTGGCATGTGACTGGGATCATACTGGAGCTTACTGGGCTCATGCTGGTGTTGCAAGAGAGCAAGTGGGATCACACTTTGGGCTACTGGGAGCCACAGAGAAACTGGGATCATGCTGTAAGAAAATTGGAGGAAACTGGGAATGACTGGATACATGCTGGAGGCAACTGGGATATACTGGGCGTGACCTCGATCATACCGGAAAAACTCATGAGCACCTTACTGGGATCACTGGGAGTGTCTGGGAATGACAACAAACATGCTGAGGGAAACTGGGATTCACTGGGAGGGTGTGTAACCATACTGGGGATGACTGGGAACACACTGGACACAATGGTGACCATGCTGGGAAAAACTGGGACCCCATGCAGGGGTAAACAGGGAGCAAGTGGGAGTTACTGGGTCTACACTGGGGGCAACTGGGCATGACTGGGACTATGCTGGGAAGGACAGGGAGCAACTGGAACCATGCTGGGGGACCTGGAATCCTACTGGGATCACCGTGGGTGAGGCTGATCTCATGGTGAGGGAGACTGGAATCATACTGGAGCATACTGGCACCAACTGGGACTGCACTGAGGGTGACTGGGAGTGGCTGGAGTACTTGGGATCAGGCCTGGCAAAACTGAGAACAACTGGGAGTGACTGGGAACATGCTGGAGCATCTGGGATATAGTGGGACAAACTGAAACCATAGTGGGGGTAAATGGGAGCAACTGGAACCAGGCAGGATGATAATGGGAGCAGCTGTGCCCATGCTGGGATCATACTAGGATCCTACTGGAAACAGACTGGGAGTGACAGGAAGGGTGCTGGCTGTTACTTGAACCATAGTTAGGGTGACTGGGTCCTACTGGGATCATCCTTGTAGCCACTGGGATTACAGCAGATGTGAAGGGATCCTGACTGGAGCTTACTGGGAGCTACTGGGCCGATGTTGGGAGGAAAATGTGGAGACCTTGGGAGCAACTGGGAGGTCCTGGAACTATGCTGAGGGGACTGAGACCACAACTGGGGAAACTGGATTCATGTTGGGAGAAACTGGGACTGTACTTTGGGCAACTGATAGAAATTGGGAAAGTGCTGGAGAAAACTGGGAGTAGCTGGGAAAGACTGGGATCATTCTGATGTATCCAGAACCTTACTGAGCTACCTAGGATATTCTGGGAGTGTCTGTAACCATACTGGGGGGACTGGGATCTTACTGGGAACATCTAGGACCATTCTTTGGACATCTGGGTGTGACTGGAACCCTGCTGGGAGGGACTGGGACTATTCTAGGGACAACTGGGATCATACTGGGAGGAACTGGGAACAACTGCAACTATTCTGGCTGCAACTGGAATCATACTGGGATCATAGTGGGAGCAGCTGGATCCATGCTGGCTGGGACTGGAATTACAGTGAGGGTTACTGTGCTCATACTAGGATTGACTGCGAATGGCTATGAATGACTGGAATCACACTGTCACAAACTGGGAAAAACTGGGAATGACTGGGAACGTTCTAGGGGTCACTGGGAGAGACAGGAAGTCAAAGGAACCCCACTGGAGGCTACTGGGGTCATCTTGGCATTGACAGGGAAACACTGAGATCACACTGGGGGCGACTGGCATCATCCTGGGATTACAGTGGGTGTGAATGGACACTGCCTGTGGGTTACTGTTGTATTTCTCTGGGGAATGGTTTTTTCCCCAGGGCCCCTGGAGCTTGCAACCCTATAGTTTGACCCTTCCTTCCTTTCTGGACCTAATTGGCTGAGTTCCAGCCATCCCCCTTGGCAGGAGCCTTGATAAGGTCCTGCTCTTCCTCTTCTCGCTCTCTTGCCTCCTGGGTCCCCTCTTACTTCCTGGGGTCCCCTCTTACCTCCTGGGGCCTTCTCTTGCCTCCTGGGGCCCCTGCCTCCTACCCTCTGGGCCCTTGCCTCTTGGCCCTCCTGCCTTCGCCTCCCCGCATGGAATAAACGTCTTGGATCAACCCTGGGGGTAAGAGCCTCTTTTGGAATCTTTTGCCCTGGTCCCCTCGAAGCATTTCCCCCAAAGCCTCCCAAGAAACAGAGCTAGCCCCGGGGGGCTGCGGGGGAGTGCTTCAGTTGGTGCCCAACGTCGGTTTTTATTATATTAAAAGCCCACGCAGTAGCTAGAGCCCCTTCCAGGGGTCTTAAAAGCTTTTGAGCCGTCAACTACCCTACCATCTATGAGTTGCCTTTTTGTGACCATAAGTGGTTGGGATTGAACCGGTAGCTTGCCCTACGCCTGAGGCAAGTCGGCTCAGGACTAGGGACTTCTGATGCAGCTGCACACACAAGCCTCGGTCCACAAGACAGGTAAAATTCCCCCGTGTTGCGGCTAACCCCGGGAATAGCTCCTAGCTGGGGGGAGGTTTACCATTGGATCGTGGAGACTGCACGGCTGCAGGGTGCGCTAGGACCCAGCAGAGGCAGTTTGAAGTAAACGTGAGGGGTTTTCCCTGGCCGGAGCTCCGCAGCGAGCGGCGCCGCCCCGGCCGGCACAGCCCAGGTTTCGGGGGTTTTCACGGCACGGGTCGGGTCACAAAAGCCAGGCTACGGCGGCTGGACCCCCCCCAGTGCCCCTGGAGCCGGAGAGAAGCGGCAGCAGTGACGCTCTCTCGGCCCCGTGGCTCCCCCGTCTCGCTTGCTCGGCTCATACCGAGTGTCGGGAAAATTTCGTGTTGTGTTTTCGCGTCAGAAGGTAGATTTTGAACAGGTAGTTTTTAAAACATCAGAAACATGGGCGTACGGCTATCTGTTCACCAAAAGAGTTTATTACAACAACTTAAAAGTATTTTAATTGATGTTAAAATCCCTAAAAAGTTGCTAATACATTTTGTCGCTTGGCTATCAGCTGAAATTCCAGAATCTGCCTTGCAAGACTTAAATTCTGTTTCATTTTGGGATAAAATTGGACATTCCTTAACTTCGAAAATTGAGAATGGTGATAAAAAAGCTCCTCTATTCATTCCAATATTTTTACAAGCCCGCAAGCAGCTGTTAGAAGCGAAAAAAAGCAGACAGCCACAGACAAATTCCCCAAATGCCTTTTCTCTTTTCCCTGATTCCTCCGTTCCCGAACTGGAAAAGCTCAATGAGCTTCCCCAGCAGAAACAGGACCACGTGTTGGGGGACAATGGCGGACACCATGTGCTTGCTCTTTCTCCCAACGACCCCCTCTCTCCCCAGTTCCCCGCCCCTGCTCCATATTTCTTCCCCAATTCATTCGTGCCTTGGGCTGTCCCGCCCCATCCTTCCTCCCAGTGCCTCCCCCTCGCTCCGAGCGGCGGGGACGGGGGCAGGCCCCTTGCAGCCTGCGGCCCCGGGTGGGGTGGGGGTGGGCAGCTCCCAGCCTACAGCCCCAGCGGGGGAGGAGATTTCCTTGCCGCAAGGGGAAATGGGCAGCCTCCTCCGGGACCCCGGGAGAAGGGGGGGGAGCTGCCTCGTGCCAGACCCCAGGGGGTGGGGGAAGGAATACCTCCTGCCTCCCTGGGCAATGGAAGAGCAGCAGAAATTTTAGTAACTCAGAAAGATGTTGGTGAAAGCATACCCTCTGTAGCACCTGTAGTTTATCTTGGTAAGAGAAACGGCAGCAGAACTTATCAGCCGTTATCCTATCAAGATAAAAAGGAACTTTGCAAAATACAGAGAGAATTTGGAAGATCCAGTGAAATTTTTAAAGGTATGATGAGAGCATCTTTTAATTCGAATGAAATGGTACCTACTGACATCAAAGACCTATTCAGATGCTTGTTAAGTCCCTCAGAATATGACTTATGGGAAACCAGATGGAAAAGAGCTTTGATAACAGTATTACAGGAAATTCACCAAACTCCTGGCGAAGCAAAAGACAATGATGATAATGATATCACACATGATCATTTGTGTGGTGAAGGGAATTGGCACTGTCCAGAAATGCAAACTCGAGTGTTATCCAAGCCAGTCTTAGATAAGATCTGTAATGCTGCAGAAAAAATGTTTTACCAGCTACCAACAATAGAAGTTAAAGGCAGTTATGTTAACATTAAACAGTTTCCTTCAGAGAATTTCTTGCAGTTTGTGGACCGTCTGAGAACGCAAGTGGAAAGACAAGTGCAAGATCCGGTGGTGCAGGCAGAATTGATCAAGGAGATGGCTCAGAGGAATGCTAATGAGACCTGTCGTAGAATTATTCTTAGCCTTCCCCTCGACCCATCGCCTAGTCTTGCACATATGATTGAAGCCTGTACCAGGAAAGCAGAATTGTTCAGTGCACCTGAAAGGAATCCAGGACTGGCACACCCACAGCATGCGGCAGCTGCGTTACCAGGACCAAGGAGGCAACCAATGTCACCAGACCAGCTGCAGCACATCACCTGCCTCCGTTGCAAAAAGCCAGGACACTTCGCCAGAGCCTGCCCACAAAACCAGAAACAGAAGAAGTTCAACAAACAAAAAAACTGAGCTTACAGCGCGTACCCGCTGTTGATACAAATACGCGCAAAGATATAAATATAGCGGGACCCACACTGGCAAAAGCCTCTCTCTTAACAAAAAAGGGGGAGGACGGGACACACGGTGTGGGGGTGCAGAAAAATAAAAATGTCAAATGTTCAATTAACAAGGTTTGGCAGCCGCGAGGCCGATTCAGGCTCGTGACTGCCAAAGGTTTTCATTTCAGGTCTACTGATTGGACAGTCATTACAGTGGACCTGTCAAACATCCCACAGGATCTGATGGTTTACCACATGGGACTGGACAGTGAGTATTTTGTTATTGGGGACACAGCACACACACCTTTGGAGATTGAGGTAGCTCCCATGACCATTAAGGGAGAGATAACAAGCCTTATGCTGTTGGCACGCTGCATGCACCCACCATTTTACCTAGTAGAGGGGCAAATTCTTGCTCAGGCCATTCCTGTTCCAGCAAAGATCACAGCAGATGGAAAATCACCAGAAGTCTACTGGGCTGAGGTGGTGGGAGAGAATAAACCCTGTATGGCATGCAACCTAGCCTGTGGGCCAGACCGCCTCCATGTGGAAGGGGTCCTGGACACGGGCACGGACATCACGATTATACCTAAAACCATGTGGCCATCACATTGGGAATTGCAACCTGTAGCGGGCAAACTTCAGGGCATAGGTGGAATCACATTGGCAAAAATTTCAAAAAACATTGTGCAAATTGAGGGACCTGATGGAAAATTGGCCAGCGTCCGCCCATTTGTTGCAGAATATAAGGCCCCCCTGTGGGGGAGAGACACCATGTCCCAGTGGGGAGTCCAATTGGTCATTCCTAAGACTCCTCAGGATTTTTGCAAATAGCCACTGTGGAGCGCCCTACCCAAAAGTTAACGTGGCTGGATAATACCCCAAAATGGGTAGCACAGTGGCCATTGAGTAAAGAGAAGCTCAAGGCGCTTGAGGAGCTCGTGGAAGAACAATTGGCTCAAGGACACCTAGAAGAGACAACTAGTCCTTGGAATTCCCCAGTCTATGTAGTAAAGAAACCGGGGAAGGACAAGTGGAGGTTGCTCCATGATCTCCGGGAAATAAACAAAATTGTAGAGGACATGGGACCACTCCAACCAGGGATGCCCACTCCATCAATGCTCCCTCGAGATTGGCAATTGGCTGTCCTAGATATCAAGGACTGTTTCTTCCAAATTCCACTGCACCCAGAAGATGCCCCACGGTTTGCATTCTCGGTTCCCACCATCAATCGAGAAGCCCCAATGAAGCGCTATCACTGGAGAGTTTTGCCCCAAGGCCTTAAAGTGAGTCCTTTCATATGCCAACAGTACGTAGCCTCATTGCTATCTTCAGTACGTGCCAAGAGAAAGGATGCCATCATCCTTCACTACATGGACGACATATTATTGTGCTGCCCTAATAACATAATACTCCAACACACACTTGACCTAGTGGTTAAGGTTTTAACCTCTGCTGGATTTCAATTGCAGGAAGACAAAGTTCAAAGGATGCCACCTTGGAAGTACCTGGGTCTGGAAATCAGTGTGAGGACCATTGTTCCACAGAAATTGGAAATTGAGTGCAATCCCAAAACCCTAGCAGATCTCCACTCCTTGTGTGGGTCTTTGAATTGGGTAAGACCTTGGCTAGGCCTCACAAATGAGGATTTAGCCCCCCTCTTCAATTTATTGAAGGGGGAGAGGGAGCTGGTTTCTCCCAGGGAACTGACCCCAGAGGCAAAGACGGCGATCGAAAAGGTACAGAAGGCCTTGTCAGAGAGGCAGGCTCATCGGTGTGAGCCAAATGTGCCTTTCCATTTCATTGTTCTAGGAAAGCTGCCACATTTGCATGGTTTGATTTTCCAATGGATCGAGGGGCAGAGAGATTCACTCTTGATCATAGAGTGGGTCTTCCTCTCTCACCAAAGATCCAAGACCATCACTAAGCCACAAGAATTGATAGCTCAGCTGATTTGGAAGGCCAGGGTGAGATTGTGTGAACTGGCTGGTTGTGACTTTACATGTATTCACCTTCCAGTCAGACTTTCTGACGAGGGAAGGAACTCTCCTGAGAGATTGACCAAAGAGATGTTTGAGCATTTGCTCCAGAGCAATGCCAGTCTCCAATTATCTCTGGACAGCTACAGAGGACAAATATCAGTCCATGCCCCGTCTCACAAGTTGTTCAACGAGGAATTCCACCTCATTCCTTGTGAGATAAGGAGTCGGAGACCACTCAAGGCTCTCACAGTGTTCACAGATGCTTCTGGGGCTTCCCACAAGTCGGTGATGACTTGGAGAAATCCACAGACTCAGCATTGGGAAGCTGATGTTGAGTTTGTGGAGGGATCCCCCCAAGTGGCTGAACTGGCTGCAGTGGTAAGAGCTTTTGAGAAGTTCTCAGAACCAATTAACTTGGTAACGGACTCTGCATACGTAGCGGGGGTAGTGTCCAGAGCGGAGCAGGCTGTGCTCAAAGAAATCGAGAATGAACATCTCTTCAGATTGCTTTCAAGGCTAATTCATTTAGTCTCTCATCGAGAGCATCCATTCTATGTGATGCATGTGAGGTCACACACTGATTTGCCAGGTGAAATTGCAGAAGGGAATCGTCAGGCAGACTCCCTTGCTGCACCAGTTGAAAAAGCACGTCTCCCTGATGTCTTCCAACAGGCAAAGCTGAGTCACCAACAATACCATCAAAATGTGCCAGGTCTGATCCGTCAGTTCCAGCTAACACGGAGTCAGGCTCGAGCCATTGTGGCCACCTGTCCCAACTGCCAGCTCCAAGCCATGCCGTCTATGGGCATGGGGGTTAACCCCCGGGGCCTTGGCAGTTGTGAAGTGTGGCAGACAGACATCACACACATTCCTAGTTTTGGTCGCCTCAAGTATGTTCATGTAAGCATTGACACATATTCAGGCGCAGTTTATGCCTCTGCCCATGCAGGAGAAAAGTCTGTGCATGCCAAGCAGCACCTAGTGCAAGCTTTTTCAGTATTGGGAATCCCAAAAGAAATCAAAACTGATAACGGCCCAGCGTATGTGTCCAAGGAGTTCCTGGAGTTTGTCCAGCAGTGGGGAGTGAAACGTAAGACTGGCATCCCTCACTCCCCCACAGGTCAAGCTGTGGTTGAGCGTGCACACCAGATGCTCAAGCAAGTCTTGGCTAGACAGAGCAGTTCAACTGCGTGGATGTCTCCGCAGCAGAAGCTCTGCAAAGCCATGTTTACTATCAATTTTCTGAACTGTTCATTTGAAAATATGAGTCCACCCGTGGTACGTCATTTTAACAGTGGCAATCAATTCAAATTGTCTCAGCGTCCACCAGTCTTGATTAGGGATCCTGAAACTTGGGAAACCAAAGGTCCCTATGAGCTCGTGACCTGGGGTCGTGGCTATGCATGTGTGGCTACTCCCTCAGGCCCTCGGTGGATTCCTCAGAAGTGGGTGAAACCTTTCGTCCCCAAAAATCCAGCTCTAGCAGAAGGGGATGACAGGCAAGTAGCCGTTGCCTCAAAGAGAAGACGCCGCCGGATGGAGGAAAAAGAATCTTCCTAGGTGTGGACTCCTTCCGGCAGAAACAGAAACTTCTACCGTGTTTTAAAATGTCTGTTTTTCCCTTTTAGAGAAAACCTACCTCCCACTCAACCCTGTGATGAACCCCATCCAAGCTGTCATCTTGTTAGTGATGAACAGTCTGGCAGCTGCATGGATCGTCCCTCAGCCGCGTCAAAACGTCTGGGTGACCCTGGCACAGACACTTCAGCAGGAAAATATATGCTTGTCCACTGCAGCAGCAGAGAATCCTATGTCTACCTGTCTGGTAGGAATTCCATTGCAGGCCGGAGAATTTCCAGCAGGTTTGGACAAACATAGATCCAATGAAATTCCAGAGTCACATACACCCCAACCACACAAAGATCATCAACAGCAAGCTGTGATGATAGTGAACCCCTTAAAGGAGTGGTTGCAAAATTTGCCCAAAATACCTCAGGAACCCCAAGAGTTAGAGTTATTGGGTTCTTCCCCTGCGACATACTGCATACATTTTTCTGTCTTCCCAAAACCTTCTAGCATTAAGGAGTACCACAACATAAGACAATATCGTGGGGAGTTTACTGCAAAAAGGTGGTGTCAGAATGTAAGCCATATTGCAGCTGACAACCCATCTCACTCAAGTCCCAAAAGCCTCCCTAAGGGATTGTTCCTGATTTGTGGGGATCGGGCATGGGCAGGAATTCCATCTCGGCTTTTAGGAGGGCCATGTACCATAGGGCGGTGGTCCATATTGACACCCAACCAAACTTTAATTGGTGAATGGACTCACAAAAACAAATCGGCAAACAAAATTCAAAAGAGAAGTGCTGACAATTTGGACCCAAATTGTAATTCAGAAATTTTTCATTGGGCAAAGTCAAAAAGAATTGCTGTGTCCCTGTTCCTTCCATGGGTCGCAGCAGCCAAAGCTCTAGGTGAATTGGGCCATCTAGAGTGCTGGGTGGTCAAACAGGCAAACTTGACGTCCACTGCCATCAGCTCTCTCCTAGAAGACGAGGAAATTACCAGACAGGCCACACTTCAAAATCGTGCTGCCATAGACTTCCTCTTGTTACTGCATGGACATGAATGCCAGGAATTTGAAGGACTCTGTTGCATGAACCTGACCTCGAAAGCTCCAAACATCCATGCTGCCCTTCGTAGCATGAACAACTTGATCGGACAAGTGAAACAAGAATCTGAAGATTGGGTCAAGGAACTGTTCAAGGGTTGGGGATTCACAGGGTGGTGGATTTCTATAGTTAAAACCATTTTGTTGTTTCTTGTTATTCTTTTCCTTGTAACCATAGCGTTCGGGATCCTACGTTGTTTGATTTTCAATGCTATCAATAGTCTCATACCTTCTACCTCAGAAGTCAACCGCATAAAGTTGACAAACCTAAAGCAGTCTGACTTTCCCACCAATTGTGAGTGGTGGGGAAATCAGCATTCCAAGTCAAAATGAACCTAATGCTTTTCTTGTAACTTTGTTAAACAAAAAAGGGGGAATTGTTGTATTTCTCTGGGGAATGGTTTTTTCCCCAGGGCCCCTGGAGCTTGCAACCCTATAGTTTGACCCTTCCTTCCTTTCTGGACCTAATTGGCTGAGTTCCAGCCATCCCCCTTGGCAGGAGCCTTGATAAGGTCCTGCTCTTCCTCTTCTCGCTCTCTTGCCTCCTGGGTCCCCTCTTACTTCCTGGGGTCCCCTCTTACCTCCTGGGGCCTTCTCTTGCCTCCTGGGGCCCCTGCCTCCTACCCTCTGGGCCCTTGCCTCTTGGCCCTCCTGCCTTCGCCTCCCCGCATGGAATAAACGTCTTGGATCAACCCTGGGGGTAAGAGCCTCTTTTGGAATCTTTTGCCCTGGTCCCCTCGAAGCATTTCCCCCAAAGCCTCCCAAGAAACAGAGCTAGCCCCGGGGGGCTGCGGGGGAGTGCTTCAGGTTACTGGGAGCTACCAGAGCCATGCTGAGAGCCTCCTGGGGATACACTGGGAGCAACTGGGAATGACAGGATGCATACTGGGGGCAACTGAACCTTGCTGAGGGAACTGGGAGTGCCTGGCAATGACTACAAGGGCAACTGGGATATACTGGGAGTGTCTGAGGCCATGCAGGTGGTGACTGGGACCACACTGGGAGCCACTGGAGGTAAGTGTGAGTGACTGGGGTCCTGGTGAAGGAGACTGGGAGAATACTAATGGCAACTGAGAGAACTGGGAATGCACTGGATCAAAGTGGAAGCAACTGGGACCCTGCTGGGGGCAAATTGTATTATAATGGGCAATGACTGGAAGTCACTGGGGTCATACTGGGACTGCCGAGGAAACTGGAACCACACGGGTGGGAGAACTGGGCTCATCCTGGGAGCAGCCACTGCTGGCACCGGGACCCCGAACCCCTTTCCCAGCCATCCCGCCCCTCCAGCCCCAGCACTCCCCAACGGGGTCTTGCCAATCCCAGGGGACCCCTCATGTCCCCCCGAGGGACACCTCGGCTCAGCTTTGGAGCCCTGCAAGCTCCAAACATCCCCCCAACAAGTCAAACCCAGGGAACCCTCTGGGATATTTGGGGCGAGCTCCCCCTCCCCGGGCACCTGCGGAATCGGGGCCGATGGTCCCGGGGGGCTGTGGGTTCAGGGAGCGCTGGAGCCGCCCGGTTCCTCCTCTGCTCTTCTTCCTCCCGCTTCCTTCTGCTGCTCCTCCTCTTCCTCCCTCCCTCCTCCTCCCCCAT